>NW_013549959.1:0-15752 GCF_000499425.1 Eimeria acervulina | reverse complement strand
GGCCGCCGCTGCTGCCGCTGCTGCTGCTGCTGCTGCTGCTGCTGCTGTCTCCCCTGGGGGCCCCGAGCGCCGCCCCCTGCCGCCGTCTCCTCTGCCTCAGGCATTTGAATCCCTTACGCAGGTCTGCAAAATGCAGCCACAGCAGCAGCAGCAACAGCAGCAGCAGCAGCTCCAGCTGCAGCTGCTGCAGGAGCAGCAGCAACAGCAGCAGCTACTGTTGCAGAAGCAGAAGCAGGAGCTGTCCTCTCCCCGTGCTATGTCGTCTCCTCGAAGACTGCAGCACGCACCTGATCCCAATTCTGGTGAACCGCTCGATACAACAACAGCAGCAGCAGCAGCAACAGCAGCAGCAGCAGCAGCTGAACATCCTAACGAACTCCAGGGACTTTCAGGCTGCGCCCCCGGAGAAACCTCTTCTCAACAGAAGGCCCAGAAAGGAGACAGCCGTAAGCAGAAGGAGACAGTGCGGAGACACCTCAGCGATATCCTTGCAGCAGCAGCAGCGTAGGAACAGAGCAGCAACAGAGCAGCATCAAAGCAGCAGCAGGCAGCAACAGAGCAGCATCTGAGCAGCAGCAGAGTACCCGCAGAACAACAGCAACAGCAGCAGCAGCAGGAGCCTTTGCTGTCTCTCTGTCTCTGTTTGCATGCATTTCTCAGGGCCTTCATCTCCCAGCCTGAAGCATTGGGGGCCCCCCAAGGTGTCTCCCCTCCGCAGCGAGGAGGGCCCCAGTCTGTCTCCTCAGCAGCTGTCTCCTGTCTCTTCTTCGTTTGCTTGCAAGGAATTGGGGGCTGTAAGCCTCACCCAAGGAGCTGAGGAGACACCTGAGAGCTCGTCTTGCTGCTTAGAGGCTGCTCCGCATGCGCAGACTCCCGGGTGTCTCCGTGTCTCCTCCGTCTCGAGCTGTGATGCTGCTGCTGCAGCACCAAAAGGAGACAGCGAAAGTACACATGTAGAATATCTGTCTCCTTTTAGGAACAACTGCTGTCTCTCCTCCCCTAAAGGCCTCCTTAAGCAAGAGCCCCTCAGCCCCAAATGGACCCCAGCAGCTGCTTCGCCGCAGCTGCAGCAGCAGCAGCAGCAGAAAGAGACGCAGCAGCAACAGCAGCAGCAGCAACAAGGGCTGCAGCAAGGGCAGGACGTGCTGCAGCCTGTAGCAGCAGCAGACGCGATGGAGACAGCTGATGCCTTCTCATGTTCTGATTGGGGCTTCTGCAGTCTCTACTCCCTTGAGCCGTCTCTCAGCCCTCTAAGCTACGCAAGCTGCTCCGAAGGCAGCAGCAGCAGCAACAGCAGCAGCAGCAGCGGCAGTGGCAGCGGGAGCCTTCCTGTCTCCAGCGACATGGACCTGAGCAGCAGCAGCAGTAGCGGGTGCAGCAACAGCAACAACAGCAACAGCAGCAGCAGCAGCGGGTGTCTGTACACCCCAGGTTCTTCCCGGCTGCCTGTGGGGTTGGAGACGACGGAGTTGGGATCGCTGCGTCGTACCACGATCCCAGAGTCTCCTGGTTGCTGCTGCATGCGCTCTCCTGTGCCCCCCCTGAGCCGTCTCTGTCCTCAATCTGCTGCAGATAAAGAAGCAGCTCTTCTTGCTGCTCCTCTGGGGCCTATGAGTCCAGCAGCTGTCTCTGATGTTGCTCTGCCGCTCTCTGATTTGCTGCCTCTCTCTTGTGTTGATGATGAAGTGTCTCTAAATGATGCAGCAGCAGACACAGAAACCTGCGAACCCCTGGGCCCCTGCTTCGCTCCTGCTGCACTTTGGGGGAGACAGCAGCAGCTAAGGTCAGAGGGGGCCCCCCTGTCTGTCTGGCCGACAATGGGAAGACTCCCGCTGCAGCAGCTCCCGCTGCAGCAATTCCCGCTGCAGCAGCTGCAGGGGGCACGAAGGCTTCCTTGTGTCTCCTCCTGTCTCTCTTCAGGTGTCTCCTGTCTCCGTCTGGGGGGCCTCAGGGGCCCCCCTCTCGCCTGCTGTCCTGCAAAGTCTGCTAGTTTGCTGCAGGCTTGGGGTGTCTCTCCGTGGGGACTGTCTCTGCAGGAGGGGCCCCTAGGGGGGCCCCTAGGAGGAGGGGGCCCCTGCTTCGCTGGCAACTCCAGGTGTCTCTGCAGGGGCCCCTCTGTGCAGCGCTGCGGTGGCTGCTTAGTGATGTGTAGAGAAAAGGAGACAAACAGCAGCAGCAAAGGGGGGGGGCCCCGGGGCCCTGTTGGGGGAGGAGATGACAGCCACGGTGTCTCTACTTGCTGCCGCCGTCTCTTCGCTAGACAGAACTGCCGCTGCTTAAGTCGCCTAAGGAGACACTCGAAGTGTGGGGCCAGCTGGGGGGGAGGAGGAGACAGCAGAGACACCAGAGACACCAGAGACAGGAAGCATGCAGATGCCCATGCTCTTCGCTGCAGTTGCAAGTGCTGCGGCCCTGCATGCGGAGCAGCAGCAACAGCAGCAGCAGCAGCTGCTGCTGCTGCTGCTGCTGCTGCTGCAGGAGGAGGAGGACACCAGGCGTCTCCGCCGCAACCGTGGGGCCCCACGCAGCTCAGCAACAGCGACATGCACGCCCCGTATCAAGCGCCTGTCCCTGCTGTCTCCTCTGGTGTCTCCTCAGCTGTCCCCTTGCGGGGAGACTGCTGCAGGGGTATGCTCTCTGGTGGCTTGGGGGCGTCTCCGTTGCTGCTGCCAGGCCTCAGCAGCAGCAGGCGTGGGGGCCCCGAGGGGCCCCCTGACGGATGGGGGGCCCCCAGGGGCCCCCGCTGCTCTCTTCTTAATTACTCTCCTGATCTGCATTATTGCTGCTTTGCTGGGTTGAAGGAGACAGGAGGTAGCCTTGGCCTGAAGCTGCTGCCTCCCGAGTGTATAGGCAGGGGCCCCCCTTCACATGGGGGGGGCCCCCAGGCACCGCCGCTGTCTCCTCCCCCAACCCTGCCGTCTCCTTTTGCTGGTGTCTCCAACAAACTCGAAGGCCCTGATGCTGCACAGGGAGCAGCAGCAAACTCTATGCAAGGCAACGCAGCAGCAGCAACAGCAGCAGCAGATAGCAGTAACGCGGAGCAGCTCGGGATGCAAGCCACGCCACGCCAGCAGCAGCAACAGCAACAGCAACAGCAGCAGCAGCAGCACGCCGGGGCTCCGGCACCGGTTTGCGGTTGCTACGCTCCTCTAGGAGACAGTTGCTGCTGCAGGAGGCAGCAACGTCCCCCCTGCAGCAGCAGCAGCAGCAGCAGCAGCAGCAGCATGGACGCGCAGCAGAGGGAGGAGGGGGGCCCCCCAGGAGCTCTCCAGCATCCTTTGTGTCTCTCTGCAGGTCGGCGTGCTGCTGCAGCAGCAGCAGCAGGCTGTCGAAGTTGGGGATGTTGCCAGAAGGTAGGTTCAGGCTGCTGCTGCTGCTGAGGAAGGAGACACCTGGTGTGTCTGTCTCCTGCTGCAGCGCCCCTTCTCTCCTTCTCTCTCTCGCTGCTGCCTGTGCTGCACTGTACATACACCCCGCGGGCCTTCTGCTCCTTTTGCCTCCTTTTGCTTCCATTCACCTCAGTCCCCACATGTTGCATGCATGCATGCATGCATGCATGCAACATGTGGAAGTAGAGTCTTATGTGTCTCCTTTTGCCTCTGCGGTGTGTGCTGTTCTGTCTCTGTCTTCGATGCAGTGTCTCTGCTCCTCCACCGTTAGAGACATCAGAGACAGGCAAGAGGGCCCCCTTGCTGCTCCTTCGTCTACAGCTCAGCTGCTGCAGCTTGATGCAGCAAGTCCCCTTCTAACAGCAGCAGGGCAGCAGCATGAACCCACCATTGGGGCTGCTGCTGCATGCGCCTTGAAAGAAGAGACAAATCTTCAGGGGGGGGCCCCCAGCAGCCTCTCTCACTGCAGGCCTGCAGCAAATTACTTTGGAGAAGCCCCGGGGGCCCCCGTGCTGCCGCTGGGGCCCCCATGGGTGTGCGTAGATGCAGCTATGCAAACTGTCTCCTGTTCATCTTCTCCTTCTCCTAAAGGAGACGAGGCCCCCATAGAGGCGCTGCTGTCTGCTGCAGCAGGTCCTGGGGGCCCTGGGGGCCCCCTGAGCTGCGGCGGTGAGGAGACTGCTGCAGCTTCGTTGTGCTCTGCTGGGGATATGCAAGGAGCCAGGGAAGCAGCAGCTGGAACAGCAGCTACGTCTGCTGCTGCTGCTGCTGCTGCAGCTGGTGCTCAGAGTCTCCCCAGCTGTCTCTTCTCTGCAGCAGCAGCAGAGTCGCAGCCAACCCCAAAGAGGGGGCTGCATAGCAGTCTGCTGCAGGAGGAGACACCTGCAACGGAGACAGGGAACAGGAGGAGGAGACCCATCTACGATATCTCTGAAGAAGGAGACAGCTGCGCTTCAGGTGTCTCCCCACATCCTCAGTTGCATGCAGGTGCTGGCGAGTTGCTGCTGGGGGAGGGGGGGCCCCCAAAGGCA
The DNA here is from genome assembly GCF_000499425.1 of Eimeria acervulina. Lineage (NCBI taxonomy): Eukaryota > Apicomplexa > Conoidasida > Eucoccidiorida > Eimeriidae > Eimeria > Eimeria acervulina. The sequence goes on along the minus strand of NW_013549959.1, from coordinate 11,332 downwards.
GGGGCCCCCCCGCACCTGCTGCCTCACTGGGCCGACCCGCAGCAACTTGCTGCTGCAGCGCAGCAGCAAGGAGACACTTCCGAGGCTCTTGCTGATCTACTGAGGACACAGGAGACACCTGAGGAGACACCTCAGCTGTGTGGGGGCGCCGTGAGCGGGGCAGCAGCAGCAGTAGGCAGCAGCAGCGCGCAGGCGTTTCCCAACCTCAACGTGAACAACAACAGCAGCAGCAGTAGCAACAGCAGCAATGGCAGCAACAGCAGCAACAGCGGCACTCAAGAACTTGAAACCTCCGCTGCCGCTGCTGCTGCTGCTGCTGCTGCTGCTGAGGCCTTTTCCTGTGGGAAGCAACAGGGACAGGGTCTCTCTTTGGGGCCCCTAGGAGACGGGGGTCCCCGTGCTGGGGGCTGGATCCCCCACCACGCGCAGCTAGACAACCAGCAGCAGCAGCAGCAGCAGGCTGTGGGGGGAGCTGCTGCACTCGGGGGGCCCTCGGGTGCCTCAGCACATCCGCTGCATGCGTCTGACGGCGGCGGCGGCACTGGGGAGGCGAGCAACAGCAGCAGCAGCAGCAGCAGCGGAGGTGAGCTGTGTGGGGCTGCAGATGGAGGTGCATGCGTAGTGTTGATGGGCGGAGTAAAAAGAGACTGCTCGTTTGCGGAGGGGACGGGGCCTCAGCTGCTGCCAGTTGCAGCTGTAGAGACAGCAGCAGGTGTCTCTGTCTCTGGGATGTACAAGCGGAAGCCCGGCAGCATCGGCAACAGCAGCAGCAGCAGCAGCAGCAACAGCAGCAACAACAACACTAACACCAATAACTGTTGCTTAACTGGTGCTTCCTCCGCGAGTTCTTCTGCAGCTCATCCTCCTCCTTCTCCGCAACAACAACAGCAGCAGCAACAGCAACATCATCATCATCAGCAGCAGCAGCAGCAGCCGCGGCTTCTAGGCCTGCATGCACGCCCCCCTCCTCCTCGCGTCTATCACGTTGTGATGTGCACACGGCGTTACTGGCGGGTAGAATGGGTGTCTCCGGAGACAGGGCGTAGGGTGTATAAACACTTTGGGGAGAACCGATATGGAGGAGGAGACAGAGCTAGAGATGTTGCGTTTCGCTTCTGGGCGGAAGTCAGAAAAAGAAGTGCAGAAGGCTTAGAAAGAGGGGAGTGGCAGGGCCTGACTGAGGTGACGCGAAGAGTAAGAGAAGAGGGTGTTGAAGGTATACTACAGGAAGTCAGAGACACCCCAAATAACACCAGTAGCAGCAACAGCAGCAGCAGCAGCAGCAGCAGCAGCAGCAACAGCAGCAGCAGCACCAGCTGCAGTACCAGCTGCACCACCAACGCTATCCCTACCAATCCTAATACTACACTCCCTACGCTGCAAGAACAAGACACACCGCATGCAGATGAAATGCATACACATCCTGCTGGAACTCCAGAAGCAGCAGCAGCAGCAACAGCAGCAGCAGCAGCGGCGGCGGCGATGCAGACGAGTCAGGGTACTGAGATAGCTGCGGGGGAGGCCCTAGGAGATGCAGCAGAAGAAACCCGCTTCAATGGATTCCCCCCACAGCAGCAGCCTAACCCTCACGCAGCAGCAGCAGCAGCAGCAGCAGCTGCTGCTGCTGCTGCTGAAGCGTGTCGCCAGAGAGCAGCCTCCCTCAGGCCCTGCACGCGGGGACGGGTGCAGCGAGAAGGCATCAAAGACACTGCTAATACCCACAGCAGCAGACTCACTCAGCAGCAGCAGCAGCAGCAGCAGCCAATGCACAGAGAGGAGACACCTACTACCTTGACTGACCAAGGCCCCGCCTCCTCCGACACCACTGGTCCTGCCGACGATGAGAGCGCAGAACAGCAGCAGCAGCAGCAGCAGCAGCAGCAGCAGCAGCAGCAGCAGCAGCACCTGCAGCAACACCTGCAGCAGATGGAGTCCGAGCCTTTCGCTTCTCTTCCTGGATTCGGCGACTCCCCAGGGGCCCTTCGATACCCTGGACAGCAGCAGCAACAGCAGCAGCATCAGCAGCAGCAGCAGCAACAGCAGCAGCAGAGTAAGGATGAGTCTGCCGCTGCCCCCAGCTACGTGGTGGGCGCCCCACAGGGGCCCTTTCAAGCCAGCATAGATGGACAGCCTTCAGCTAGCGCTAGCCAGCTAGCTGAGGCCCCTCTATCTACAGGGGGCCCCCCTATGGGTGAGGGTTCAGCGCTGCAAGAGCTGCCTCCAGATACTGCAGCAACAGCAGCAGATTGGGCGGGGGGCCCCCAGAGGACAGGGGGCCCCCAGCAGCTGCAGCTGTACCCTTCATCTATAGGTAGTCTCCACAACGCAGCAACATTTTGGGGTTCTGCTGCAGAGCCTGCAGCAGCAACAGAGGCAGGAGACACCTGCGCGGGGCCCGCCAAAGGTGGGCCCGAGTTGCTGCTCAAAAGAGACCCCAGCAGCAGCAGCAACAGCAGCAGCAACAGCAGCAGTAACAGCAGCAGCAGCAGCAGCTGCGGGCTCCCCTCTCTAGAGTCTGGAGAGCCACCTGCTAAGAGATATCGCCCAGACAGCAGCGAGAGAGCTCTGCAAGGGGAGGGCCTCCCTTGGGGGCCCCCTACTTCTTCAATGTCTGCATACCCGAATAGCAGCAGAAGCATCATTAACGGGTCTTTAACAAACTCTGCTGCAGTGCCGCTAGGCCCTTGCGGCGCGCTGGGCTTTGGGGGGCTGCTGGACTTCGCTGCAGGAGGAGCTGCTGCTCCAGGAGAGGCATCTGCTGCTGCTGCTGCTGCTGCTGCTGCAGCAGCAGCAGCAGCGACAGCTCCGCCGCTCGGCCCTTCTGGAGGCCCGCAAGTGCTTTCTGCTTCTGCTGCTGCTGCTGCTGATGGTAGCAGCAGCAGACCGCGGTGGATGTGCTGCGGAGGAGACACTCCAAATGCTCTCTCCGCACTTCAGGGCCCTCTATCCCCTCAGGAGCTGCAGGGGACAGCGGGAGGTGTGGGGCCCCACAGCATGCCTACTCCTTTTCTAAACAATTCAAGTGTAGCGCCGGGTGGTTTGTTATACTCGGCCCCCTCTGCGTTCAATCCCTGCGACTCCCAGGTGTCTCTGCAGCAGCAGCAGCAACAGCAGCAGCAGCAGCAGCAGCAAGGTTTGGGGCGTGGGGTTGCTGCTTCACTTGATTCATTTCCGTTGGGTTGTGCTCCGGATGGGGTGTACGTGGGTGGTGGGCAGAGTGGGCCTTCAGGTGTATCTCCATGTGGCGGTGTACGCTCAGCAGCAGCAGCAGCAGCAGCAGCGGGCGCAGGAGGAGCCGGAGCAGCAGCAACAGGAGCAGCAGCAGCAGCAGCAGCAGGAGCCTCTAGTGGAGGAGGGGGACCATCAAGTGTCTCCTCAGGCAGACGCTCTCGCTGTGGGGGTTCATCAACGGGAGGAGGTGGGCGTAAGGGACAGCATGGTGGGGGGGGTTCTAGCCGTAGCAGCAGCAGCAGCAGCAGCAGCAGCAGCAGCAGGACAATAGGACGGATATATTCTCTGCTTGTTCGGGGTGTCCGCTGCTGGAGAGCAGAGTGGCATGATAGGACCAGTGGTCACCGTAAGACAAGACAATATGCAGCACCTAAACACGGGGAGCAGCAAGCAAGGGCTTTATGTCTTCAAGCTTTATGTGAAGCACGTAGTGTCCCTGCTCAGCTGCTGCTGGAGGCGCAGCAAACATTTGCTTACGAACCTTGTCTGTCTCCTCAGCAGCCAGAAGAACCTGCTGAAGCAGCAGCACCTGCTGCTCCCCACACTCTAACATCTACGCATACAGCGGCCTATCATAATAACAGCAGCAACAACAACAACCAACAGCAGCAGCAGCAGCAGCAGCAGATGCAGCAGCAGCAGATGCTACCGCATACGCAACAGCCTGTTGAAGAGACAGGGAGTCATATGCTGCAGCAGCAGCTACAACGAGGCGAAGCAGATGTCCGCAGCAACGGACTTGTATATACACCTCAAGCATACTTGTGGGGGCTGTCTCCTGCTGCAGATGCTGCAGAACAGCAGCAGCAATTTGCTGCGGGAGGCAGCGAATCCATCAGGCATACACAGCAGCAGGCAACCCTCTTCCTGGGGGGCATGCCGACCCCCTTAGAGACACCGGCTGCTGCTGCTGCTGCTGCTGCTGCTGCTGCTGTTTCTGCTGTCCCCATTGAGGAGACACCCAACCCGGGGGGCCCCCACGCCCAGGCAACTGCCGGGGGCCCCCTTACTCCAGGCTTCCCTCCAGATAACAACAACCCCACCGCTTCTGCTGCTGCTGCTGCTCAGTTCGCCAGCAACAACTCATTCTCTGGCAGCAGCAGTGCAGAAGCAGCAGCAGCAGCTGCTGCTGCTGCAACTACATGCAGCGCCTCCGGCATTGAAGGGACAACAGCTCACCATCTTCAGGGAGACGGTCTCCCCCCGAAGCAGGGCGGAGACACCGACGCAGCGCTGAATACTCTGTCTCTTATCTGCAGCAGCAGCAGCAGCAGCAGCTGCAGTAGCAGCACAACCGCAGCAGCAGACCCCACATCGATCCCCATCGCGAACGCAGCCGCCCCACAACCGTGCAACTACCCTCCTGCTGCTGCTGCTGCTGCTGTCGGCCTCCTTTTAAAAGAGGAGTCTCCTAATGGAGGAGACAATACTTCCGCAGTGGCAACAGCAGCAACAGAAGGAGACACCGCATTCGCATGGAGCCCTTCTTTTTTAACCGTTTAGCAGCAGCAACAGCAGCAGCAGCAGATGCAGCAAATGCTGCAGCAGAAGCTAAAACAGTAGCAGCAGTAGCAGCAAACCTACCAGCAGCAGTAGCTACATTCCCCGCAGCAGCAGCAGCAGCAGCAGCAGCAAAGATTTGATTGTTAGCAGCAGGCGGAGAAGACGAACGCCCAGCTGAGCCGACGAAATCTTCTTGGTTATATGCAGCGCTCACCCTGCTGCAGCAGAGCCGTGGGCCTCAGGCCCCAACAGCAGCAGCAGCAGCAGCAGCAGCAGCAGCAAGAGTAACAGAAGCCGCAGTATCATTATTCTCCCTTCCGCTCTCCGACTTCCCCCGCTGGAGTGTATAACCCGAGTTTGTTTTTAAGGTCTCCTTCAGCTTTAAGTGTCTCCATTTGGGGCTCGCAGCGAGGAGACAGTTGTATATATATTTTATAAATAAACTATATAATATATTATATATGTATGTTTAATATGTACACATATACAATATGTATATGTATGTATATTTTATATATATGTATATAATACACATACATATACGATGTTATACGAATAGTATGTAGATTATAATATGTATCTTATAAATATATGTATATATAAATATATATAAATATATATAAATATATATAAATATATATAAATATATCTAATTAAATATATATATTTATATATATAAAGCGGGCTCCCTTCATATACGCCTCCGCTATGCGAATACAGCGTCTCCTTTCTGGGCGGTGGAGGCCTCTCATGCCAGCAGCAGCAGCAGCAACAACAACAAACGCAGCAGCAGAAACAGCTGCAGCAGCAACAGCAGCAGCAGCAGCAGCAGCAGCAACAGCAGCAGCAGCTCTTGGGATCGGATCCCTGCGCTCTGTTGGCCCTCCGACGTTTTTATGTATTTTGCTTCGTCTTCATTTGTAGACGGGAGGAGACACTCTTAAAGTTATTTATTTAAGTTAATTAAGTTATATGCATGCATTTATATATTTTATATATTCTCTAGTATTCTTATTTGTTGCTGCTCTATAGTAAGTCTGCATGCATGTATATTTGCATGCATGCATGCATGCATGCATGCATATTCGCATGCAAAGAAAGTCTGTGTATTTATTTTTAATGGATTTTCCTTTGAGTCCGAAGACACTCATGAGACGCGCTGAAAGCCACTGCAACTGCAGCAGCAGCAACTGCAGCAGCAGCAGCAGCAGCAACTGCAGCAGCAACTGCAACTGGAGCAATAACAGCAGCAGGAAAAGCTGCAGCAGCAGCAACTGCAGCAGCAACTACAGCAGCAGCAACTGCAGCGGCAACTGCAGCAGCACATCTGCAGCAGCGCAGCTGTCTCCCTCCCTTCCGTCTTTGTCTCCTAGCTAAAGGCTGTCTTCTCTCAAGCCCCGCTGGAGAACGCCAAACTCTACAGCAGCAGTTACACCCCGAACCAGTAGCATGCATGCATGCATGCATGCACACACCGGCTGATGCGTACATATGGACGCATGCATGCATGCATGCATGCATGCATTGCGGGCAGCAGCAGCAGCAGAAACTGCAGCAGCAACTGCAGCAGCAGCAACAGCGCCGCCGCAGCCCCTTCTGGGACATCAGCGAAGGTATGTGTCGTATAACTATTTGAGTTAAAGGAGCAGCAAACTCTCACCCGAGCTGCTGCAGCAGCTGCAGCAGCCCCTCAGCAGCTCGTTGCAGCTCAGGTGTCTCCTGACCTGTAGGCAAGGAACCCTCGTCTTTTTCTTTTTCTTCTTCTTTTTCTTTGTTTTCTTTTTCAGTAGCTGCCCGTAGAATTAAGTATCTTTACCTCTTCTGAGGTCTGCATGCATGCATGCATCTGTGCGTGCATGCATGAATGGATGCATGCATGCATAAATACATGCATATGCATACATTAATGGATTGATGCATGCACATGGATGCATGCATGCATGCATGCATGCATGCGTGCATACATGTGCATGCATAAGTGGATGCATGTGCATGCATAAATGGTTGCATGCATATGCATGCATAACGGATGCACGTGCATGCATAAATGCATATATGCATGCATGCATGCGTACATAAATGGAGAAATGCATGCATGCATGCGTGCATACATGCATGCATACATAAGTGGATAGATGCATGCATGCATGCATTTATACATAAATGGATAGACGCATGCATGCATGCATGCATGCATGCATTGTTCCTCCCTACGGAGTTTGGGTCTTCGCACCGCCTCTCTGCGTTTGCTGTACTGCCCATACACCCCAAATTTCTTCGTTTTCTTTTTCTGTTATTTTAAGGCAGCAGCAGCCTGCAGATCTGCAGGCACAGCAAAACTCTTTTTCTCGTTTTGTTTATTTACAGGGTTCCGCCGTTTATTGTCTCTTCTCCAATTAACCCTAAATAATAAATAGATATAAATGCAGTAGTTATATTTATACTTTAATATATTATATTTATATCATACATATAATTTAATATAGAAAGTGCATTATATATATTATTATATGATATGGATATTATATCTATTTCATTATTAATGTATATAAACAAAACGTAAAAAATAAAACCCCACATATACTCTCTAATCACCTCGAAAGATACACACAGGACACTCAGCTGCTGTTGCTGCTGCTGCAGCTGCTACCTCTCCTGCTGCCGCTGCTGCTACTAACTCGCCTGCTGCTGGTGCTGCTTGCGCCTCTCCTGCTGCTGCTGCTCCTGCTACCTCTCCTGCTGCTGCTACCTCTCCTGCTGCTGCTTCCTCTCCTGCTGCTGGAGTGCACGACCTAGCAAAAGAGAGAAACTGCTTTCAATGGTGGTGCTGCAGCTAAACAAAGTACTGCCATTGCTGCTGCAGCAGTTGCTGCAGCAGCAAATGCTGCAGCAGCTGCTGTTTGCCGGTGCGTGTATCTGTTTTTTTATTCTTCTGTGCTTCTGTTTATCCATGCCTGTCAACTTCTCTTTCTCTGTCTCTCTCTTTCTCTGTCTCTCTCTGTCTCTGTCTCTTTTTGTCTCTGTCTCTATTTCTTTCCGTCTCTGTCTCCGTTTCTCTCTGTCTCTTTTTCTGTATCTGTCTGTCTCTGTCTCTTTTCCTGTTTCTCTCTATCTCTTTCTCTGTGTCTGTCTCCCTCAGCGGCATTCGTATGTGAAGGAGATGACTGAGTAGGAGACAGACAAAGCAGACAGGTGCCCGCGCTCTCAGTGTCTCTGAATCTGTCTCCTCCCGTCTTTTTCCGTCTCCGTCTGTCTCTCTCTGTCTCCCTCTCTCTCTTTCTGTATCTGTCTGTCTCCTTCTGTCTCTCTTTGTCTTTCTATGTCTCTGTCTTTCTCGCTCTCTCCACCTGTCTGTCTCTCTCTTATTCTGTCCCTTTCTGCCTCTGTCTCTCTCTGTTTCCTTCTGTCTCTTCCTGTCTCCCTCTGTCTCTGTCTCTGTCTGTCTATCTGTCTCTTTCTGTCTCTGTCTCTGCCTGTCTCTGTCTCTGTCTCTCGTTATCTGTCTCCGTCTCTGTCTCTCTGTCTCTCTGTCTCTGTCTGTCTCTCTCCCTCTCTCTATCTGTCTCTGTCTCTGTCTCCTTCTGTCTCTTTTTGTCTCTTTTTGTCTCCTTTTTGTTTTTTTCTGTCCCTAAAGAATTACGAGCGTCCCTTCTTTATGACTTCTTGAGACAACTTCATACGCTGCCCGAAATAAACTCATCATCAAGACTTCCTGCTGCTGCAGATGATGCTGCAGATGGTGCTGCAGCAGCTGCTGCAGCTGATGCTGCAGATGGTGCTGCAGACGGTGCTGCAGAGGGTGCTGCAGATGGTGCTGCAGATGGTGCTGCAGAAGGTGCTGCTGATGCTTTTCCAGCAGCTGCTACAGCAGCTGAGGCTGTTGCTGCAGCAGCAGACGGTGTTGCAGCAGCAGCAGAAGGTGCTGCTGCACCGAAAAGGAAGTGCTGCAGCTATAAACTGCGGTAGTGGCTGCTAAGACTAATTTCAAAAGTATGCGTGACATCTGCATCACAAGCAGCATCTGCTGCAGCAGCAGCAGCTGCTGCAGCATTGGATGCTGCATCAAACGCTGCAGCAGCATCAGCCACTAAACCACCAGCTGCAGCAGCAGCACCACCTGCTGCACCCGCAGCTGCAGCATCAGCTGCAACATCAGCTGCTGCCTCCGCAGCAACAGGATCAGTAGCAGCAGCAGCAGCATCACTTGCTGCACCTGCGGCTCCAGCATCAGTTGCTGCCCCCACAGCTACAGCTATAGCAGCAGCAGCAGCAGCAGCAGCAACTATTGTGTGCTGCACTACTGCATTAATGTCTCTAAGACCAAACCTTAACAACTCCATCTCTACCTGCTGTAACTAAATATAAATCCACCTGCCCTATTACAGCAAGGCCTGTGATGGCGTCGCGGTGTACAGGCAGGGGCCCCCCAAACCCTCTTGCTGCGCTGCTGCTGCTGCTGCTGCTGCTGCTGCTCTCCTCGTCGTCCCATGAAGGGGCCCAAGAAGCAAATTCGCAGCCTGCAGCTGGAGGTGAGCAGCAGCAACCCCCTTCCAAGTCCCCTATAAACCCGCCCCCCCTGCTGCTGCTGCTGCTGCTGTTGCTGTTGCTGTTGCTGCAGCCCGTGCCCAGCGTCATTAAGTCTCGCCCGTTGCGAAGCAAACTGTCTCCTGCTGCTCGTGGGGAGGTGTCTCCTCTATGATCTTCTTCACCTGAGTCTGCTGCTGCAAGCAGCGCCTCCCAGCTGTCTCCTCGCGCTGTCTCCATGCCCTGCACCCCAGCAGCAGCAGTACCAGCTGCTGCTGCTGCTGCTGGGGATGCGTGTCGCAGGAACCGCCGACCTTGAGGAGAGCGGCAGCAAACTTGCTGCAGCACGTGCACACCCCCTATTGAGAGAGAAGCAGCAAGACCTACCCCGCTGTCTCTATCTCTGCATCGGCATGCATTGGGGGGCCCTAAGACACAGTAAGACTGCACAAGATCTCTATCTAGAAGCATAAGATCAGAGCAGACACCTGCTGCAGCTGCTGTCTCGAATATCCCTCCTGCTGCTGCTCCGCACACCTGCTGCTGCTGCTGCTGCTGCTGTTGCTGCTGCTGAGGGGGGGTTGTGTCTCCTCCTAGTCTTGCTGCTAGCACTGCTCGCTCCTCAGCTAAATCCCAGCACCGCACGCAGCTGTCTTCACCTCCCGATAAAACAAAACCCGAGGGGCCCCTCAAAGGAGGTGGCGCCCATATACACTTAATGCTGTGTGCTGCTGCAGCTCCTGCTGCTGCACCGCCTAGCATACCCGTCTCTCTTGGCTCCTGCAGAATGCTGCTGCTGCATGCAGATGGCAGCAGCAGCACCTCCACTGGCAGAGCAACAAGACGGGGTAACACGTAGCCCTCACCCCCCAAGCAGCTTGATGTTCCGCCTCCTGCTGCTGTTGCTGCTGCTGCTGCTGCTGCTAATGTGGCGTCTGAGGAGCAAGAAGTATTATAAGCAGTAACAACTGTCCCCTCTTGCAGGTCTAGCAGCAGCAACGGGAAAGCCTCATGTTCTATGAGTGCAAGCATGCAGCAGGTGGGGCTATCTTGCTGCTGCTGCTGCTGCTGCTGCTGCTGGTGCTGTTGTTTTTTCAAGCTGGCGCGTGCCGCTCTGCTGCTGTTGAGTGCAGCAGCAGCAGCAGGAGGGCATACGAAGAGGAGCTGTTTGATTGCTGCTGGAGGCTGCAGCTGCCAGGCTCTGAGAACCTGCTGCATGCGCAGATCAAACTGCAGCAGCAAACCTGCAGTTGTCCCCAGCAGCAACCACCGGGCCTCTGCTTCTATTGCTTGAGCTGAGGGGGCCCCTAACCAAGGAGGGGTCTGTGTTAAAAATATAGGCGAAGACATTCTTAAATCCCAGCCCCCCATAACCCCATTGCGTAGAGCATACAGCAGCAGCTGTTCTAAGCACGTGTCGAGGTGAGTCAGACAAGCCACGCTGCTGCCAGCAGCAGCTGCTCCTGCTGCTGCTGCCCCTGCTGCTGCTGCTGCTGCTGCTGCTGCTGACCCTGCACCAGAACGCTTCCCTACCACTCGCTCCCCTCCATAGCTGTACAATAAACGAGACAGAGATAAAGCAGCGCGTGCTGCTGCTGCTGGAATGGGCACACCTCCAACCCATCGCCGTTGCTGCTGCTGCTGCTGCTGCTGCTGCTGCTGCTGCTGCTCCTGCTGCAGCAGCAGACTCAACAGCACAGTAGGTCTAGCAGTTAGAGGAACGGGAGTTACCCTCGGCGTGGGCAGCCTCAGCAGGGCCCCTGGAATGCCTGCTGAACTGCTGCTGCTGCTGCTGCTGCTGCTGCTGCTGTCTAGCCGCAGCAAATAACAAGCCCCATCGGAGGTCCCTAAAGCGAGAGTTTTTGTGTTATTCACAACACAAAATGCACTCAGGTGGAGATGAGGGGGTAAACGCCACTGACCTACCAATGGGGCTGCATGCAAACACGCAAACAAAATATATATCTTCTATGCTACAGAATATATATATATTATATACATATATATATATATGTATATATGCATATATATATATATATATGCATATATACATATATATATATATATATTATAT
>NW_013549960.1:42258-42959 GCF_000499425.1 Eimeria acervulina | reverse complement strand
TATATATATATATATATTTTATTTGTTTTGTTTGTTGTTATGATACAGTCTTTACTACCGTTCAATGATTTTTTATTAGTAGGGTTCGCGAGCGGGGCAATTACTGCATACACCGCAGAAGGAGAGAGACAATATTGTTTTTCTTCTGATTACCTCTCAGCAATGGAAGGTAATTTAAACCCTTTCTTTATGTCTTTGTTTGTTTGTTTGTTTGTTTATTTGTTTATTTATTTATTTGTTTGTTTGTTTGTTTATTTATTTATTTATTTATTTATTTGTTTGTTTGTTTGTTTGTTTGTTTGTTTGTTTGTTTGTTTGTTTGTTTGTTTGTTTGCATTTGTTTATTTGCTTACTTTATTTATTTGTTTGTTTGTTTGCATTTGTTTATTTATTTGTTTATTTATTTTATTTGTTTATTTATTTTATTTAATTTCTTATCTTTCTTCGTTTAGTTACAACAAACGCAGCATAAACATTTGTCTGTCTCCCGCAAAGCCTAAGACATTTTGTCTTTCATATTTATTTATTTGTTTGTTTATTTTATTTTATTTGTTTGTTTATTTGTTTGCTTCGTTGTTTATTTATTTGTGTATTTGTCTATTTGTTTATGTACTTATATGTGTTTCCTTTATTAGTTGCTGCACATATATATATATATATGCATGTATATTATATATGTATATACAAATGTTATTGTTTAA
>NW_013549960.1:0-42158 GCF_000499425.1 Eimeria acervulina | reverse complement strand
ATGTATATGTATATGTATATGTATATGTATATGTATATGTATATGTATATGTATATGTATATGTTTATGTTGTTGTTGTATTGAGGCGTACAGTGATTTGCATGCATATATTTTGTTTGTTTTATTTATTTTATTTGTTTTATCTACTTTGTGTTTTGTTTATTTTATTTATTTATTTTATTTATTTTATTTGTTTTATTTATTTTATTTGTTTTGTTTATTTTATTTATTTTATTTGTTCTGTTTGTTTTATTTATTTTATTTGTTCTGTTTGTTTTTGTTTTAGGGTTGATGTCTCCTTTGGGGCCGGTGTTAGTGTTTGGGGGTCGCCACTCTTCGCTGAAAGTACTCAAAGTGCCCGAGTTTGTCGGTGAGATTAACGCAGACAAAAGGAGACACTTTAATAATTCAAATAAAGACAAAAGGAGACACTTTAATTCATATAAAGACAAAAGGAGACACTTTTAAACAATTAAAAAGGAGACACTTTAATAATTCAAATAAAGACAGAAGGAGACGCTTTTTAACAATCAAAAGGGAGACACTTTAAATCAAATAAAGACAAAAGGAGACACTTTAAATCAAATAAAGACAAAAGGAGACACTTTAATTCATATAAAGACAAAAGGAGACACTTTAAATCAAATGAAGACAACAGGAGACACTTTTAAACAATTAAAAAGGAGACACTTTAATTTAAATAAAGACAAAAGGAGACACTTGTAAACAACTAAAGACAGAAGGAGACAGTTTTTAGCAAACTAAAGACAGGAGGAGACACTTTAAATCAAATAAAGACAAAAGGAGACACGTTTTAAGGATATTAGAGACAAAGGAGACACTTTGTTTCCAAGTAGTCTACATAATATACATAATATATACTATATATATGTATATTTATGTATAGATATATATATATGTACATGTATTTAGCATATAAACGCAACACACGCAGACACAAACTGCTAGAAAAAAAACAAAGACAAGTATATAAATATAAATATAAATATAAATACAGATATAAATATAAATGTAAATACATATATAAATATAAATATAAATATAAATATAAATATAAATATAAATATAAATATAAATATAAACAATAAGCATGAACATGAATATAAAGGGTAACAGAGAAATGCATGCAAATAAAAGCACTTCTGTATGTGTCTTTGAATGATGTACAATAATTATAATTATAATTATATTAATATTATAATTATTGTTATTATTATTATTATTACTATCATTACATTATTATTATTATAATTAATTATTATCATTATTAATTATAATAATAATAATAATAATAATAATAATTAATTATAATTACTACAATAAATAATAATAATAATAATAATAATAATAATAATAATTATTATTATTATTATTATTATTATTATTATTATGATTGTTTGATTTGTATGTATATATTATTGAACAGAAGAAGGATCTCTATCTGCACACGAAGAAGGAGACATCCGAAGTATATGTGCATTAGGATCCTCGCACTTTATCAGCTGCGCTGATGATGGTGCTGTTGCCCTTTGGAAGTGGGCTGACACGGAGACACTGCAGCAAAAGAAACCTTAATAAAAGGAGACAGTTTCAACGATACTATTTAACTTTCTTTTAAAACGAGACACTTCAAAGGAGACACTTCAAAGGGGACACTTCAAAGGATATTAAAAGGAGACAGCTAAAAGGATATTAAAAGGAGACAGCTAAAAGGAGATTAAAAGGAGACAGCTAAAAGGATATTCAAAGGAGACAACTGAATTTAATATATGCAGATATTATAATACATGCCGGAGGAGACACTGATGCAAGCAGCACAAACAAAGACATATACATCCATATATATATATATATATATATATATATACAGATATATATATATATATATATGAGAGAGAAAGAGGATAAGTGCTGCGTATTGCAGACAGAAAAGAAAAGGAGACAGTCTCCACTTGCTAAGATCAACAGAGACAGAGACAGCCGCTAAAAGGAGACAGAGACACAGAAGAGACAGATAATACTGCTCTGTTAAGTTCGACAGAGACAGCAGATATATATATATATATAAACTAGACAGAGACGAAGAGAGACGAAACTGTGAGAATAAAAGAGACAGAAAGGAGACAGTAAAATGCACAGTAAAAGCCGAGAGCTGCAAGCAAAGAAAGACAGCGAAGGGAGACACATGGTTTTATTATAAATGAAGACAAACAGAAGATAAACAGAAGACAAACAGAGACAAAGGAGACACTTTGGAGGTGTAGAGACACCGGAGAACAGAGCGGAGGGTAAAGGAGACACTTTATATGCAAAGAAGAGACAAAGGAGACAGTGAAGCAGCAAATACGATGACAAAGAGAGACAGCAATGTATGTTTATTCAAATATAAACAGAGACACTAGGGGCTTCTGCTTAGGGCGACAGCAGCAAGGAGAGAGACAAAAAGGAGACAGAAAAAACAAACAACAGATCGGCCCAGATAAGCAATATAAATAAACCGTGCATGCATACTGCAGCAACATACGAGGAGACACCTTTAAAGATAGAGAGAGTGAGATAGACAGACAGAGAGACAAACAACAACGTTATAATCTCCTGCTGCTGCTCCTTCTCCTCCCCCAGCGACGTCGTTTGCTTCTATTTCTTTGCTGCAGTTGTAGCAGCTGCTGCTGCTGCAGCAACAGCAGCAGCTGCTGCAGCAGCAATAACAGCAGCAACAACAGCAGCTGCAGCAGCAACAGCTGCAAGAGCTGAAGCAGCAACAGCAACAGCAGCAGCTGCAGCAGCAGCTCGAGTTCTAGCAGCACTTAGGAGGCATTTACTGTCTCCTTTTTTGTTGCTTTAGGCGTTGTTAGTTTTTGTGTTTAGTTTTGCTTCTCCAGCTGCTTAGCTTGCAGCAGTGGGTGTCTGTCTCCTTCTCAATCTCTCTGTCTCCTTCTCTGTCTCTGCATGCATTAATTGTTTGTGTAGGGATATTAAACAAATCTATTTCTACTCTTGTTTATTAGAGCTCTTAAATATCTCTTCTTTAGGGGCTTCTCTTTGTGCTTCTTCTTTCGTTAGAGACAGACAAACAAACTGCTGCATGCATTTTAATTTTAAAGGAGACAGACACATGAGGCGCTGTAGCAGCGGCCTTTCTTTCATCTTATTTTCTTCTTTATATCACCTGCTTATTTATTTATTTATTTCATTTGCTCCTTTCTGCTGGTGAGGAGACACCCGAAGAAGAGACAGGTAGAGGGCCTAAAGGAGACACTTGCAGATATACATATATATATATATATATATATACATATATATATATATATCTATATTATATATAATATAGATATATATATATTAGATTGTATATATATTACATATTTATAATAAATACAAATACAAATACATAATAAACATCCGTACTGTTGAACATATATGTATACATATATAAATATATATATATATATATATATATCATAATAAACAGAAGACACACCTCAACCTATTTAGCTGTCTCCCTCGCCTATCGGGAGTTTGTCGGTGCTGCATGCGCTGCAGATACACCCAAGAGAGCTGCGGAGACAGGGAGACAGAGACAGCTGCCTATTCAATACGCAGCTGTCTCTGTTTCTCTCTCTCCCTGTCTGTCTCTATCTCTCTCTCTCTCTCTCTCTTTTGTTTGTTTTTCTCTTTATCTATTTATTTTAATCTCTTTTTCTGTATCTTCTCTCCTGCCTCTACTTGTAGTTGCTTCTCTGCCCGTCTGTCTCCTTTATATATCTCTCTCTGTATCTCTCTTCGTCTCTCTCTGCTTCTTTTTGTGTGTTTGTCTGTCTCTCTCACCCCTTCTGTCTCTTTAATTCTTTTTATCTCTGTCTGTCTCTCTCTGTCTACTCTTGTTTGCTTTTTTCTTTAGTTTTTATCTGTCTGTCTGTCTCTCTCCTTCTCTCTGTTACTGTCTCTCTCTCTCTCTCTCTCTCTGTCTGTCTGTTGCTTTCTCTGTCTCTGTCTCTCTTTGTCTGTCTCTGTCTCTGTCTCTCTGTCTCTCTGCTGCGAACGGTGTGTTTGTTGTGAGTAATCCCAGCTAGCCATGCCTACTTAAGGCATCGCTAGCTAGCTAGCTAGCTAGCTAGCTAGCTAGCTAGCTAGCTAGCTATCATGCAAGCACGGGTGTCCATGCTGCTGCTGTTGCTGTATCTGTGTTGTTGCTGCTGCTGCTCTATTGCTGCTGCTGCTGCAGCAGGCCTATCGCTGCTGTAGCTTGACTGATGATGCTGGGGGGTTGCTGCTTGAGCCCTACTGCTGCATGCTTGTTGCTGCATATTTTCTGCTGCATATTTGCTGCTGCATGTTTGCTGCTGCTGCTGTTTTGTTTTGCTGCTAGTTTCGGTGTGTGGGGCCGCCGCCCTCAGCTTTGCTGCTGTCTCTTGCTGCTGCTGCAGGAGACAGTGAGAGCTGCGGGTTGCGGAGACAATATGTTTATTTTGTTTGTATATTTAAGTGTTAATTAAAAAGAAATAACAAAGAAAATAAACAGACAAAATTTGCTTCCGTTCTTATCATACGAGGCCCTGCTGCTGGGGGCTGTCTGTACACCTGGGTGCTGCTGCGGGTGCGAGGGGGGCTCTGCTGCAGCAGGGCCCCTTGTTATTCTCTACGTTTTTAATTTACTTAAATATAAATTTAATTAATATTTATTAACAAAATGTTACCGCAAAAAAAACAAAGACAAAGGCCTTTCTATTGCTGCAGGAGGTGAGGGGTTCGAGGGCTACTACACACACACACAGCAGCAGCAGCAGCAGCAGCAACAGCAACAGCAGCAGCTGCTGCTGCTGCTGCAAGTGAGATTGGCTGCCATTGGAGTGGGGCGCCGGCTGTTTCTCTTGTGTGTCTCCTTTCATATGCATGCAAAGGGGCCCTTTCATGTAGCTTTTACTGTACGTACACCTGAGTTGCGGGTAGTTGCTGCAGCAGTCGCTGCTGCTTCTTTGCTGCTCCCTGTGCGGCCCACGGTGTCTCGATAGTCAGCCCAGTCAAGGGCTGCTGCTGAGCGAGCCAGTTCAAGGTTCCTGCAGCCTTTTGCTGCTGCTCCTGCAGCTGCTGCTGCTGCTGCTGCTGCTAATATATTTCCTGTTTATTCTGCAGCCCCAGCGCAGTTGTGGGGCCGCGCAGGGCACCCCCCGCAGCAAACAGCAGCAGCTGCAGGCCTCCAAAGAACAAGCAGCAAGGGCAGCAAGAGCAACAGGAGCAGCAGGAACAGCAGCAACAGCTGCAGCAGCTGCAGCAGCAGCAGCAGCAAAGGGGTGTCTTGTTGCGGAGTTCTGCAGCTGCTGCTAGATATTCAAAATGCTGCCCTAGCCCGACCCCCTGCTGCAGTGGCTGAGGAGGGAGATGGAGGGTGCTTCTCTGTTTGTCTCTTTTTGTACATAGGAGACTGAGACAAGGCCCTAGAAACCGACAGCAGCAGCGCAGCAGCAGCAGCAGCAGCAGGCGGACTGACTTGCGTTGAGTTTGCCCGCAGCGGGTCCTTTCTGTGCTTTACCCCGCACTCTGTTGGGGCTGCCTGAGGTGTACAGACACCCCAGTGCAGCGCAGCACAAAGAAGGATGCTGCTGCTTCTGCTGCACTTCTTCCTTAGAGCGCCTCAACATCCGTTGCTCGCCGCTGAAGCTTGCGAAGCGTTTGCTGTTATCTTTATTCGAGGTGTACGTACACCTCGGCATTGTCTCTTCATTTGAGGTGTACATACACCTCATTGATAGATTCTCTATTTGAGGTGTACGTACACCCCATTGATTGTCGCTTTATTTGAGGTGTACATACACCTCATTGATTGATTGCCTTTAATTGAGGTGTACGTATACCTCATTGATTTTCGCTTATTTGAGGTGTACGTACACCCCTTTATTGTCAATTGATTTGAGGTGTACATACACCTCATTGATTGTCTCCTCTCTTCAGGTGTACATACACCTCATTGATTGTCTCTTATTTTTTTCAGGTGTACGTACAGCACCTCGGCGCGACAGATCGCGTCTTCCGCTCTTCAGTCCGCACTGTCTCTTCTTATTTTAGTCTTCTTACTTTTGCTGCTGCTGCTGCTGCTGCTGTTTCTGGTGGGTCAGCAGCACAGGGCGTTTGGAAGCTTGAGGCGGAGGAATTGTCTGCGGCGTACCCCGGTTTGCTTCTGCTGCTGCAGTAGCTGCAGCAGCAGCAGCAGCAGCAGCAGCAGCAGCAGCAACAGCTGCGCGTGGTTTGTGCCAGCTTCTCTGGGATGTGGGGAGAAGCAGCAGCAGCAGCAAGGAGCGGCCCGCAGCAGCAGCCTTGCGCGCAGTCTGCTGCTGGGTTTGCTGCTGCTGCGGCAGCAGCGCGCATGCGCCGGAAGCTGCTGAGTAGTGGTTGCTGCATGACTTCAAGTGTGGGGCCCCACAGTGTGGGGACCCACAGCAGCGAAACACCGTCTACATGCTTCTCTGGCTTCAGCAGCGACACATGTCTCTCTCGCACGCATCTGCCCCCTGTCTTTGATGCTGCAGAGGGTGTCTCCTCTTCCTCGCCCCGTTTGCTGCTGCCATCAGCAGCAAGAGAGCAGCAGCAGCAGCAGCAGCACGCTGCACTCAACAAGAAACAAAGAGCAGCAGCGCTGCATGCAGCGAACGCAGCAGAAGCCTTCGATGCAAATAAAAATATTAATCACAGCTGCTGCCTCACCCTTGCTGCAGGGGGCCCCGCGGACCAGCGCAGCAGCAAACAGCAGCAGCAGCAACACTACCAGCAGCAGCAGCAGCAGTACCAACAGCAGCAGCAGCAGTACCAGCAGCAGCAGCAGCAGTACCAGCAGCAGTACCAGCAGCAGCAGCAGCAGTACCAGCGGCAGCAGCAGCAGCAGCATGAAGGCGC
Source organism: Eimeria acervulina (assembly GCF_000499425.1). Lineage (NCBI taxonomy): Eukaryota > Apicomplexa > Conoidasida > Eucoccidiorida > Eimeriidae > Eimeria > Eimeria acervulina. The sequence goes on along the minus strand of NW_013549960.1, from coordinate 35,249 downwards.
TGGTGCAAAGGCATTGATTGACGGGAGCAGCAGCAGCAGCAACAGCAGCAGCAGCAGCAGCAACGGCAGCAGCTCGACCCGCTGGCTACAGCTGCCGCTGCCGAGTGTACGTGGAGCTACAGTGTCTCCTCTTGGGCCTCTTAAGAAAGGAGACATCCTACACTCACCTGTCTCTGTTTTTTCACAAGCAAGCACAAGAAGTGCTTGTCTCTCATCTGCGTCGTCGCTTGGCAGCTGCAGCCAGCCGCAAACTCCTACTACGAGTTTGCTGCTCTCGGGGGCCCCCTCGCCCCACACCCGCACTCCGGAGGCAGCACCTGCACCTGCAGCAGCAGCAGCAGCAGCAGCAGCAGCAGTTAATGCACCATCACATGATGCAGCAGCTGCAGGTGGGGTTGTAAACCACCGTGAAGGCTCCAGACTTCGACGCAAAGACACCGCGAATTATGAGGTGTACGTACACCCCGCTACAGTCCTCAAGAAGAAGGACCCCACACTTTCAAATGATGCTGCTGCTGCTGCTGCTGCTGTCGACGCAGCAACAGCAGCAGCGAAAGCAGCAGCAGCAGCAGCAACAGCAGCTGCAGCAACTGCGGGTGGGGGTAAGATTGTTGCTGCGGATGGACCCTGTGCTGTAGGAAGGGGAGAGCAGCAGCTGCTGCTGCCCAGCAGCAGCCCCTCAACGCAAGATAACTCTGCTGCAACTTCTTTTTTATCTAGTCCTTCTTCTGTCTCCTCTCCATCTCCTTTGAGGCTCCCCATACCTGCGCGGGGCTTGCGGCGGCTGCAGCACCCGCGGCTGCAGCAGCAGGCCGCAGCAGCCCCAGCAGCAGCAGCAGCAGCAGCAGCAGCAGCAACGGGAGCAGCAGCAGCAGAGGAAGTAGAAGGTGCTTCAAGCACAAGGCCTCCGCGCTCGTTAAGGAGGCTGCAGCTGCCCAGGCTGCAGTCTCCACTGTCTCCTTCCTGCTCTTCATTGGCTTTGCTGCAGCGTAAAGAAGAAGAAGGGGCCTCAGCTTGCTGCGCTCGATGCATGCAGCTAGCTGCTGCAGAGGAGCAGCAGCAAGCCTTCCTATCGGCTCTCAGCAGCACTAACACCACAGCCTGCACAGGCTGCAGCACATTGGAGGAGACAGTTGAGGGGGAGTCGGGATCGAGCAGTCCCTTGAATGATGCGTTTGCTGCAGCAGCACAAGCAGCACATGTTGCTGCGCATGCAGCAGCACAAGCAGCAGCGCATGCAGCTGTGTTAAAGCGACAAGCAGAGGAAGTGTTGCTGCTGCGCAGCAGCAGCAGCTGCAAGCAGCCTCCTTTCAGTGTATATCCAGATCTCGATAGAGACATACACCGCGAGTATGATTTATATTGCAGGCTCCTAAGCCCAGAAAGAGATACCTCTGCTGCAGCAGCAGCAGCAGCAGCAGCAGCAGGAGGGGGGGGAGGTAGGGCTCAACAGACACTTAATTCTGAGCTTCAAGGAGGCAGCAGCAAAGCACCTCAAAACAAAACACATTTTGTCTTAGGTGAAGGAAGATACGGTAAGGTGGTGCTTGCGCGCAACAGACGCACGAGAGAATATGTTGCTGTTAAAGTCTTAGATAAACGCCGAGCTCTTGCTGATGATGCCTGGGATTGTAGACAAGAACTCGAAATGCACAGGTATTTGCTGTTGCTGTTGCTGCTGCTGCTGCTGTTGTTGCTGCTGCTGGCGTTCGAGCGGTGCTGCTGCTGTTCGGGGATGGTTCCTGCTGCTCTGGGCGTGCTGCTGCTGCTGCGATACCTCTGAATTTGCTGCTGCAGTCCTGGTGCTGGTGGTGCTTGTGTTGCTGCTAATGCTTATTTGCTGCTGCTGCTGCTGCTTCCACTGTGCTGCATTTGAATTGCGCAGCGCATCACGAGAGCAGCAGCACTTTTCTTGTTTTTTTCCTGCATGCATTGAGTGGACCTATAGATATATATATATATATATAATTATGTATTGTATAGGCTGTGTATAGCATATATATAATATATATAATGTATATATACGCGTATATATATAAATATATATATATATATATGTTGCGTATACCATGTATAGTGATTGTTTTACTTGTGTTGATTCTAGTGCATATGTTTTTCTTTAGTTTTTAGCTTTTGTTTGGTGTTATGTATGTACAATTAATTATTATGCATTATGTATTTGCTGCTGCAGGAGGCTGCCTAGACACCCGCACGTGGTGTCTGTCTTAGATGTTTATGAAGATCGCAAGCGTCTGTACATGCTGATGGAATTATGTGATAAGAATTCCCTCGTAGACAGAGTTGTTGCAGACGGGGCTTTCACAGAAGAAAGAGCTAAAATACTATTCGCTCAAGTATATGCATACAGACAGACACCCTACACACACCCTACACACCACGCATGCATGCATGCATGCATGCATGAATGCGTGTATGCGTTGGAAGCCCTTCATGCATGCGTGTTGGGTGTCTGTGCGCTGCGGCACGACGTATGCATGCATGCATGCATGCCTTGTGTTGTTGCGGAGGCCTTGCGGTACCTTTTTTTGTTTGTTTTTTGCTGGGTAGTGGTGGATGCATGCATGTAGATAGGTGTATTATTCGCGCAGCAACTGCTGCTGCGAATCCTCAGACTTCTACAACTACCACTGCTGCTGCTGCTGCTGCTGCTGCTGCTGAGTTTGCACGGGTTTGCTGCTGTGTTGTGCTGCAGTTGATTTCTGGAGTGATGCACTGCCACAGCAACAACATCGTTCATAGGGATTTAAAGCCTGAGAATATTTTGTTTGCTCGTGAGGGGGGTTCGAGCAGCAGCAGCAGCAATAGCAGCAGCAGCAGCAGCAGCAGTGCAGCGGATATCTCCGACGATTACTGGAAGCCTTCTTCCCTGTCTGCTGCTGAGGCTGCTGCTTACGCTCGCTCATACCCTCAGCAATATAATTCAAAGCAAACAAATAACACTAGTCAAACTAAGGGGCCCCCCTTCACTGTGAAGATAACAGACTTCGGCTCCGCCTGCTACGCCGCACCTGGAGAACTGAGCGGCACGGCCTGCGGAACAATTCATTACGTAAGCAGCAGCAGCAGCAGCAAGAGTAGCAGCAATAGTAGCAGCACCAGCAGCAGTAGTAGTGGCGCATTGTTTAGTACTAGATCATGCTTCTTCTGCTGAGGCTACTGTGTAGGTGCAGCACCAGTAAAGGCTGCTGTTGCTGCTTAGTTTGAAGAGTTTAATAGCTGCAGCGCCTTCACGTGCTTCTTGATCTTGCTGCTGCAACTATTGTTTTTTTTTTGTTGCTGCTACTCGTACTAATGTCGTTGCTGCTGTTATTACTACTTCTACGATTCCTGTTGCTGCTTCTGCTCCACGCACCTATTGCTGCTGCTGGTGCTGCAACTCCTGTTGCTGCTGCAAGTGATACTCCAAGTCCTGCTGCTGTTGTTGTTGTTGCTGCTGCTGCTGCTATTGTTGCTGCAGCTGGCGCCTGAGGTGTTGGCAGGGAATTACTATGATGGTTTCCTAAGTGATGTTTGGAGTTTGGGTGTAATTTTGTTTATTGTCGTCTCCGCAACTCCTCCCTTCTTCGGCGAATCAGACGGAGAAGTCGTGCAGCGCATCGTAGCAGGTTTGTCTTTTATTCTTTCTTATTCTTTTTTTTATGTTTGTTCTTTCTTATTCTTTTTTTTATTTTTATTCTTTCTTATTCTTTTTTATTTTTATTCTTTCTTATTCTTTTTTATTCCTTTTCCTTTTTTCTCTGTGTATTCTTTTTGCTTCTTTGTTTATTCTTTCTGTTTCGTTGTTTATTCTTTTTGCTTCTTTGTTATTTTTTTATTCTTTTTTACTCTCTTTTCCGCTTTGTTCTTGTTTGTTTCTTCGTGTTTATTCTCTGTTTATTTTTGGTTCTTTATTTTGTATTTCTTTACTCTTTGTTCTTCTTTGTTCTTGCTCGTTTGTTCGTTATTTTTCTTTGTTCTTGTATGTTTATTCTTTATTCTTGTTTGTTTTCATTCTCCTCTGTTCTTGTTTGGTTTTATTATTATTCTGTCGGTAGTGATCAATACTGCGTTTGTGTTTACTTCGACTGTTAGACAGATGGCTGTTTGCTCACGCATGTATATATATATATATATATGTTCTGTCTGTTCGTCTATTATATATATATATATATATCTTGTACACCCATTGTTCTTCTTGTGAAATGCCTATAAACGGAAAGATATGTATGCAAGAAGATGTATACCAGCAGACAAGAGGAGTTGCATATAATATATATATATATATATATGTATATATATATATATATATATATATTGAAAGGATATAGATTAGCTGTTTAGTTTGTTTCATGTGTGTCAGGGTATATTTATATGTATATATATAAAGGAAAGAATAAAATAGATGTAGTTGTTTTGTTTGTTTTATGTTTGTTAGGGTCATATTCTATGAAGAGTTATCACTGGAGACATATCTCGGATGAATGCAAAGACATCATCCGGCGTTTGCTTATTGCAGACCCGCGATGCAGGTAATTCTTCTTTATTCTTTATTTTTTATTATTTATTATTTACAGTTTATTATTTATTATTTATTCTTTTGTTTGTTATTTATTATTCTTTATTCTTCTTTGTACCTTGTTTTTTGCTTGTTCTTTATTCTTGTTTTTGTTGTTTTTGTTGGCTTTTATTTTTCTTGTTTGTTTGTTCTTTACTCTTCTTGATTCCTGTTTATTTGTTCTTTTTTCTTGTTTGTTTTTATTTTTCTTTATTATTGTTTGTTTGTTCTTCATTATTATTTATTCTTGTTTTGTTGTTGATCTTTGTCTTCACAAACCCTAAACAAACCGCTTAAAGCCCTAAATCAGTGGATAACCTAAACCCTTCTCTAAGCGTAAACCCTTCTCTATATGCATATTTGTATGAATATATTTATCTGTGTGCTTATGCATGCATGCATGCAGGATGACGTTAAGTGAAGCAGCATGCCATCCTTGGTTTGTAAGGATAACGGGGGGCCTTAATTGCTGCTGCTGCATGGGTTGTACTTCTGGTGGGGTTGCTTACGGCGAGGTGGCGTCTAATAGGGCATTAGAGGAGGCGTTTGAAGCTGCTGCTGCTGCTGCTGCTGCTTGCTGCTGCAGCGCATGCCACGATGAGAGCTGCAGTTGCAGCTGCAGCTGCTTAGCATCGCCCCCTATCAGACTGTCTCCTTGCCGCTTCTCCTGCTGCGCAGCACCAAGCAATGAAGACCCGTGGTTGTCTCCTTCGCATGCACATGCATGCAGCGGGTTCGCTAGGTGGAGAGACACCTGAACCTCCGTACCGTTGCAAAACCCTTTGTCCCTCACCCGAATAAGAGACAGCCTCTCTCTCTCTCTCTCTCTCTCTCTATATATATATATATATATATATATATATATATATATATTTCTCTGTCTCTGTCTCTCTTCTTCTTGCTCGCTCGTAAGCAAATGCTGCTGCACCCGGCAAACGACTTCTGCTCTTTATTCATACACTTTGAATGCATGCATGCGCGCATGCATGCATGGATGGGTTGTGGGGCGGAGGAGGAGTGGTGTACGTTGAGAGGCACAGAGGATGAAGGAACCCAACGACCGATTTACAGCCTCCAAAGCTGCATGCAGGTGTCTGTCTCCTCTTGTTCGTCTCTATGTTTGTCTCTTTTTAGAGAGAGACAAACGAGGGGGGGCTCTCCTGCTGCAGCAGCAGGCAGCCAGGAACCGCGGGGCTTGGCAGCAGCTAGCTGCAGAAGCTAGCTGCAGCAGACAGCTGCAGCAGCTAGGTGCGGCAGCTAGCTGCAGCACAGAGTTGCAGGAGACATCAGCAGCAGAGCGCTGCAGCAGAGTGCTGTAGCAGCTAGCTGCGGCATAAGATGTGCAGCAGCTAGCTGCAGCAGAGAGGTGCAGCAGCTATTAGGAGCAGGATAGTGCTGCTGCAGCTAGCAGTAGCTAGCTGCAGCAGTTGTTCCGCTGCATGCATCTACTGTTGCTGTTTACATGAGGCCCGATGTGAGGGCGTCTGTCGGTTTGTCTCTGCTGGCGAATCTGCATGCAGCAGCTGCTGCTGTCTCCTATCTCTTCTCCGCTAGGCGATGCGTCTATACGCACGCATATATAATAACTGCATGCACAGACAAAACTCGCAGGCCATGCAGCAGCGCCCGCGCGGGTTCGATTCCCAGTAGACAGCGACGATGTCGTCTTCGCCTCTTTGTTAATATTACTTGGGGGAGCTTATCTGCCGCTCTCTCTATCTATATACTCACCGCATGTATATATGTATTTATACATATATAGGGATTTATCTTTTATATGGATGTGGATGTATTTATACATATATATGTGCATTTATGTACATGGTATGCATATCTACACGCATTTATTTCTGCATATAAATATATATATATATATATATATGTTTATATGCATTATGTGTATATATGTATATAATGTATATTCGTATACAATATATAAACGTGTATATATATATATATATATACATGTGTATATACGCATAGTTGTACGTATATATATATATATATATATATATATATACGTACATTCCCCGCTTTAACCTGCCTCTTTGGAGGACAAACGCAACATATGAACAGACATCTTAAGCTATTGCAGAATATGAGATAGTTGCATATATACTTATATTAGAGGGGGTTTAGGGTTTTAGGGTACGCGATGTCTCCTTTGAAGGAGACATCTCTTAGCTGGAGTCAAAGGGACAGCATGGGGGGAGGGGGAGACAGATTACGTGCACAAGCATATGGGGCTCTCTTGTCTGCTGCTGTTGTTGCTGCTGCTGCTATTGATGCTGTTGTTGCTGCTGCACTGCCGTTCCCGCTTGGCTCTAGGCTGCATGTGTTGTAGCAGGCAGCAGCATGATGGCTAGCCGTCTAGCTAGCTACGCAGCTCAATAAAAGAATAACAATAATAATAATAATAATAATAATAATAATAATAATAATAATAATATTATTATTATTATTATTATTATTATTATTATTATTATTATTATTATTATTATTATTATTTTGTCTTTGTCTCTTCAGGAGAAGGGGCTACATAAATAAAGCCGATACAAATAATACCCCTCTGCGCTTATCAACTACCATTCGCCAACTGTCTCCTTTTTTATTGAACTGTCTCCTTTCCCTCACTTCCTCCCAGAGGAGGCCCTCTGGGGCTCCCATCTACCTAGAAAAAATAAACTAAGAAAGCCCCCAGGCTCTTTGAATGGGCCCTGAAGAGAGGCATTTGACTTTCTTGCTGAGAGAGCCTACTTATTTTATCTGATAGAGTAGTTTGTTTCTTTTTAGGGTTTAGGGTTTAGGGTCTGTCCCAAGTTTTACCCTCTACAGGTGGGTGCAGACCTCATCAGTCTGCTGCTTCTGATCCTGCTGCTGCTGCTGCTGCTTCTGCTTCTGCTGCTCCTGCCGCTGCTGCTGCTGCTGCTTCTGCTGCTGCTGCTTCTGCTGCCGTTGCTAGTAGACCTCCGCTCTCCAGCGTTTGGCTGCGATGAGGGACTTAAAGAAAGCAGCTGAGTCTAAGTTGTTGCGTGCAGCAGCAGCCTGTAGTGCTGCCTTAATGGGGGGCAGCATATCTTTTCGGCCGCAGATATAAACGAAGGCCCCTTCGTGCAGCAGCTGCAGCAGCATGTCTCCGTCTCTCTCCATCAGGTGCTGCATGCAAAGGAGACACCCGTGCAGCAGAGATCAAGCAGTAAGCCGTCAAGCCCCACAACAAATAAAACATAAAAGGAGACAGGAGAGACAACCCAGGAGACCCCTGTCCGGAGACAAAGACAGACAGAAGCAAAACAGCAAGAAAAGTAAGCGAGATAGCAAGAGACAGAAGGAGACAACAGAAAGCCTCCTTCTTCTCCCGACAAACCCACGTAAATGGTTTTAGGGTTTTGGGTTTATGCAGGTGAAGAGGAGGAGACAGTTGGAGACAGTTTGGAGACAGTGGACCCCACAGATGCGCGAGCTGGAGACGGTCCCAATTCCTTGCATGCAATAACGCACCTGTACGTACAGCCGGCCACCGTCCGGGGCCTGTGCTTCCCTAGACAGAGCAAACTGCAGCCGCAGCAGCGAAGGCGGCAGCAGCTTCTGCAGCGCGGCCCACTCCCTAGCATACGGCAAGCTAGCAGCAGTAGCTGCCCCCACATAAGCAAGTACTGGGCCTGCAAAGGAGACAAGGAGACACCCGAAAGGAGACGAAGAAGGGGCTCTCTCATAGAGAACAGCTGCTAGGGTTTAGGGTTTTATGGTTTAGGGTTTAGGGGATCGATCCAGGGTTTAGGGTTTTAAGCTTCGAAGAAGAGCTGCAACAACTAAGAGGGAGACTCGGAAACATAAAATAAAGGAGACAGAAGAATTTCAATATAAGGGACACACGAGGGACCCCGGAAGCTGCTATCAGTAGCCTCTACGAAGGCAGACAACCAACCCCCAGCACGCCAACATCTCGTCATCATCACCAGCAGCAGCAGCAGCAACAGCAACAGCAGCAGGAACAGCAACAGTAGCAGCAGCAGCAGCATTGTGAGTTTGTTGCGGACGGACCAGGGCGTCCCTCAGCAACAATCCTGCGCAAGAAGCTGCGGAGAGGAGCCACCCCTGTGCCAGTGCATGCAAAGACAAGAGGGACATCTCGGTCTTGTGGCAGCAGCAGGGAAGCCCCCACGGGTCCTGAAGACAAAAAGGAGACAGACAAAAGAAGAAGTTAGAGACACAGGAAAGGGGACAAGAGACAGCAGGCAAAACGCACCAATCGACTGGCAGCCCAAGGCGACTACCAAAATCCATGCAGATTCTCTTTTAGTATGCAGCAACAGCAGCAGCAGCAACAGCAGCAGCAGCAGCAAAGGGGACTATAGTGGGGACTCCTGCTGCTGCTTACCCCCAACTTCAAACTCCGTGCCGATCGGGGCTGAGCAAAGCAGAGAGGAACAGAGGCCGTCTTTAGAGGGGTCTCCTTGGCCGTTAACATCCCTGTAGCGGTGTCTCTTTACGCACTGAGAGGAGACAGAGGGCAGAGGAGACAGCAGAGGAGACAGATGAACAGGCAGCAAAGGAGACACTCGAGGACGCACCCGAACAAACCCAAAAAGAGACAACAAGCAAACAAGAGACTCAAAAGGAGACAGGGGATACGTAGCAGGGCAAGCAACGAAACAGAAAAGGAGACAATGGATTTGATACGGCGGCCCACAGTAGAGTAAAGATTTACGGCAGCAGAATCAGCAGCAGCAGCAGCAGCCGAAGCAGCAGCACCAGAAGCAGCAACAGAAGCACCAGAGGCAGCAGCAGCAGCAGCAGCAGCAAAAGCAGCATTTGTGCGTTGCATCTCACTAGGGAAAAGGAGTGCGGTAGGCCTTCGTCTGGGGCCAAAGGGGATGAAGCAACGCTGTATAGGCGGGGTTTAGAGACAGAGACAGGTGTCTCCGTTTGTTTGTTTCGGGTGTCTCTGAGGTTTACAAAGGAGACACTTTGTCCCTCAAGGTAGCGGAAGGGCTGTTGTGTCTCTTTAGAGACAGCAGTGGGATCGTAAGAGAACACCAAGTGGTGAACGTCGATCCCCAAACCGTCTCCCGCTGCAGGAGACCCCACAGGCCCGGGATCGGATCCCACCGGAGACACATATGCAGAATAACTTGAAGCCAACTCCCGGTGCTCCAGGCGAACCTTTAGGGGAGAGAATCGCGAAAAGCTGAGATAAGACAAAGCCCAAAACAGATGTGGGGCCTCTCCTGCTGCTGCTGCTGCTGCTGCTGCTGCTGGTGTCTGCTTCCCACCAGACCCTTTGCTGTATAGTCGAACGAAGTGTCTCTAAACAAATCTATCTCCCCCCTGTGTGCCACTGCAAAACATCTCAGTCTCCCCTGGCTGTCCCTCGTCTCTGTCTCTGTCTCTGTCTCCTTTTTCTTTCTCCTTTATCTGTCTGGTGTCTCATTCTCTCTCTCTTATCTCTGTCTTCTGTCTCCTTTGCATGCAGCTGCAACCCTTTGCTGCTGCCTCTATAAGAGCTTTGTCTGCTTACAGGTTTAGGGGGGGCTTTGTGAGAGTTGCAGCGGCCTCTAGGGCTGTTGTTGTTTGTTTCTTATGTTCTGCCTTCAGCCTGATCCACAAGACAAGCAAAAACCCCAAACCCTAAACCCTAAACCCTAAACCCTCGCCAGCAAAACCCCAACGCGAGCCACACAAAGGCAGCACCAAAGCAACCCTAAACCCTAAACCCTAAACCCTTCTGATATAGCTCACCCAGCAGGCATACGAGTCGATGCATCTCCATAGACACCCCGCGGCGCAGCAGCAACAGAAACCCCAATCTTAAAGCAGTTACATCGCTCCGCTGTCAGTGAAAGCACTATTAGAAGACCCAACATCTGCAGGGACAGCAGCAGCAGCAGCAACGTCAGCAACAGCAGCAGCAGCAGCAGCAACAGCAGCAGCAGCAGCTACAGTTGAAGTGAGATTCCACGCCCCAGTCCCATTCCCACGCCTTGAGCCCTAACCCCTAAACCTTGAACTTTAAACCCTAAACCCTAAACCCTAAACCCCAGGGTCTCTCGAAATGCCTCAGATGCACGCACCAAAGCATTGCTACGTAGAGAAGGCGAATGAGGAAAAGGGGGGCCCCTTCTCTTCATTGGTGTCTTTAGGCTGTTGCTGCTGTCTCTGTGCAGCACTTGGGGCCTAAAGAAGAGTTCTGGGGAGGCCTTCCCGACACACCCTTGTTGCCAACCCTACACCCTAAACCCTAAACCTTGAATTTCAAACCTTAAACCCTAAACCCTAAACCCTTGGCCCCTCATCGCTGATCCTTCCGCTGAAGAACTCCTTTATTAGCTGTATTCCCTCCCCCCTCCACGCAAAGCCGCGCCGCGTTCAAGAGGAGCTGTTGTGGTTGGCGGTGTGGCATCGAGGGCCTGGGATCCAATGTCTGGGATCGATCTCGTGGGATCGAACTTCTGGGATCGAGTATGTGGGATCGAAGCGGGCACCGGGCTTGCGCAGGCAAACCGCAGTGTCTGGGGAGTTTTAAAAATAGACACACAGTAAGCACACAGAGATAGAGAAGCAACAGAGATAGCGAAAGAAGACAACAACTGTCTTGTTTATGTGTTGTGCTGCCGACTCACAGTATGGGTCCCCGAGGCCCTTGCCTACTGTACGTACAGCTGGGGAGCGGATACCAATATATACTTCATCCCTAAGCTAAATCCTTAAACCGAAAATGTCCAAGGAACCGGCTGCTAGAAAGCTGGTGGAGGCCTGGGGGGGCCCCTCGTTGGGGGCCCCGAGGGCCCCTGTGGTGGGGGCTTGGGGGGCCCCTCGTTGGGGGCCCCTCAAATAACTCTGGGACTGCATAGGTGTAGCTGAAATTATATAAATAAGTTTCAGGAAAGGAAAAATAAGGAAATATTCCTCTAGTTTATGCAAGAACTGTTTTCGCGCAATGTGCAGCGCCACCGAGCTGTGCGCGGGTCCTTCCATTGTGAAATATCACTTCTGGTGTCAGTTAATTCACTTGTTTATTTTATTCTTTTGAATTCATATGTATTTATTGCATTTAAGGTGGTGTTTGTTCTAAGCTGATCATTTGCATGCGCGTCCGTTTCCTTTCACAGCTCAGGCTGAGAGCTACTAGTCAATACAGGGTTGAAATAGGCCGCATTTGTATTCATTTATATACCTCAGCATTTATTTGCCTTCATTTAAATATGTTGAAGTCATAGAAACACCATATGAGTCCTCTTCAGTGGGGGGATGCGCGAGCTGTCTCTGCTGCTTTAATATGTTTAACTTCTCTTCTTGGGGCCTAGAAACACTGCAACAAACACTACAATCGAAGAGGAGAGCAAGACAGAAAATGTGTACTTGAGTTTAAGGGGGGGAGATGGAGCGGGAACCCTGCATGCAGACTTCCCTTGCATGCATCGTCTTGAGTAGTATTTTTGAGTTCCTATTAAACTCCGTCTTTATTCCGTATTGGGGTTTAACGGCTCCTTTTTAATTCAGCGGCACTCGAACCCGGGACCTGTCGGTATTGATTTCAACCATTCCTTTTCTCCTGCGCTTAGCCCTTCCATCAGTAGCCCTTGGCGCAGGATCTGAGGCGGCCTTCAGCATTTTTTTTTGTCTATGTTGTTCTGTTTGACGCTGCATGACAGGCAGCCGTTGTTTTACTCTGTTTTCACTCATATTGCAAAAGAAAGAAGAATTTATTTTCTGTTGATTTGTTTCGTTTCCGGCGACAAGTAACAAATGCAGCAGGATAGGGAAGACTCCCCTTCAGCCCTTCCTGATGTTCTTGAACGTGTTTGTTTGTAGCTTTCTGCAGGCGCAACTACTAACTCTAAATTGTTAAACTCAAATGAAGCCTAAGTCTGCCCGTGCTGGAACAACTCAGATGAGGTGCCTCCTGCGAGTTGCGGTATTTGCGTCGGGTGTCTCTTTTCCCGCTCGTTGCCTGTTCTTGTCTTCCTTGAAACAACAAAGGCATCGCATCGCTGTATTATTTCTGAGCTTTTTTCTGCGTTTGTGCATGCGCTTGCCGTCCCTTTGCCGCGTCGCTGTGCTGCTGGTAGATTGCCTCACATTGCAGCTTGCGTAGCACTCTTACGATCAGGCATTATATCCTTTGCTTGCCTTCAAGAATATTTTTACAGAGCATCTTATATCAATATACAGAATAACAATCGAAAGGGGCAGGCCTTTCAGCTGTATCGTTGTGTCTGCTATACGCTGCGCTCTTTCCCCACCCTCCTTGGGTTCCCCATTTCCTCGTTAATGAATAGATCTAAGCTCTCTCCTTCTCTGTTGGCTCTTTAGAAATGAAGCGCTGTTTCTTTGAGCCCGTCTTTTTCTTGTAAGGCTATGTGATTGGCTGGGACCTGCTTAACTCGTAGCTTTTGTCGGGGAACAGGAGGCGGTCTGCGGCCTCATCTTCAGATTGCTTTGAGTTCTCCGTCTCCTCCGCCTCCTTCACTAAGTCAAATAACGCGCAGCTTCTTCAGTTTTTTCCTCCAGAGGAGCAAAGTTTTACCCTTTCCGCTTCAGTAGGGCGATGCAACCGTTCATCAGCCTGTGCCTGTGGTGAAGACAAGCGACCGAAGCAGCACAGGATGGTTAAAGATAAGACTTGAGGACCATCTACGCGCATCTCTGTTGCCTTTTGCAGTTTTCCGGGTGTTCTGCATACTGCTGGTGCCATTCAGCAGTTTTGAAACAACCCGCACGATATGTTCTGAACAGCACAGCAAAGCAAACGGCACGCATGCTATTTGGAACGCAAGGAAATACTCTAGCTGTTGCGCGTTACTCAGAAGGCAGCAGATGGCCAGCTTTGCTTGAGCTCTTTTCAGCTTTTTCTGCACGGAATACCTGTTCGAAGGCTTTGCACGGCGGTGTACCGCTATCCAAAGCTACCTTCCCGCATATATATAATATATATTTATATATGAATGACCCCACAATTGGTCTTGTGGGTGTTTGCTACATGTTAGCCCCCTAGAGAGTGATGAGACCCCAAAACAATAGCCTTATTAGAGAGCTGTGCCTGTGTATGCTGAAGTGTGTACAAGCGTCGGGTAGTAGGCTAAGCCATCGAATGAAAGCGAGTCCTTCCTGACGACAGAGAAGCCTTTTGGCTGCTGTGCCAGCGACCTATATTTCTTATCACTATTATTATTAAATATGTATGTTTATTATGATCATGTGTTGTTATGTACTGGGGCGCTCCTGCAGCTGGAGGTAACCACTGAAAAACGAATTACCCAGCTACCAGCTTACAGTGCACTTGGGTGAAAATAATTAACAGGTAAAACAACACCTAAAAAACCAAAACTTGGATTATATATGGGTTAAAGGTGTTGGGAATATAGCATAATGCAACTCTTGGAGTGGCGAGCGCTGTGCCTGCAGTCCTCGAGGTATGTTCAATGACAGTCTTAGGCGTATGCTTCCGCGAAAGGCCATCTGCCTCCAATAAGGGAGCATTAAAAGACAAAATTAACTGCGGAAAATATTCGAATACACAGAAAAACACAAATTAAGTCCTCAACCAAGAACTCTCTTCTATGCCATTGCCACCATCACTTGCATCACCGCCCCCCGCCTACATATTGAAATTCGTTTCATCGGCCTGTCTTCCGCCCTCTCTTCGAGGTAAAAGAATAACTAAATACAAGATATTTTCGATGATATCCTGGAACCTGGGGTGTTCTGAGCCCAGTCATCCTGGATGCAATACCAGCTAAGCCTGTTCTCCGAACACCGCATCTGATCTTATGCGTGTATCACAAGGAAATGTGGCTCTATCCGACGCATACGGAAGATATAGGGAATCCTGCAGCTGACTGCAGCAGAACAGGCTGCCGCTGCTGCTCCTTCAGGAGCAGCAACCGCCGTCCCGCAGAGGAGGTAGATGAACCGAATAAGCGGCAAGGAAAACACGAAATAACAGGAGCAGTGGCGCCTCTCTCATCAACTGGGAATTCAATATTAAGAGATACGCCTGGATCTGGGGATCCCGCGTCTTTTCTTTTCGGGTCCCCTCGAAAGACAGCGGGAGTGGCACCGGTAATGGCCGAACAGACATATGCGCAAGCAACTCACACCGCTATCTCAGCAGTCGTTCCCATTGTTGCAGGAATAGCAGCAACAACTGCTACAGCTGCAGCTGCTACTGCCGCCTGCCCGATTCTAATAGGCGCCGCAGGAACCCATTCCTTATTAGGTGTCGCCGCCTGCTCCTTCTTTGCTGCTCTGGCGGGTTTGGGCGCGTCGGCGTACACGAGTGTTCGCATCGAAAGATTAGAGAGAGTTAAGGACGTTGAAGGTACATAAAACCGCCTTCGTTGTCGGTTCTCTCCTCACCGGCTTGCCAGTCACAGGCATTCTCACATTGGCTCGCAGAGGCATGCAAACCACCAACGCCAGCCATCCCCCCAACCCGCTACCCTGATGCAGCGTACCTGCACTTGTAGGCGTGGTGGGGCAAAGGAATTTTCTGAAAACTCTGCGCTTTGCCGTGTGTTCTGAACGGGTGCAGTGGCCGAGGGTTGACGTTGGACTCAAGAACAATTGACCGACTTTGTTTAACCCCAGACACTTTTTTAACTTGCCAAGGCCGGCAAAGAGAGGTGCAGCGTCTGAGTGCAAATGCTTCAAGTCGCACCTAACACGATCGAGTAAAAGGGTAGAACGTCAGGAAGGAGCATGCACCTTTCAGTATACTCCTCAGCATCGTATTCCGTAGTACACAGTGGCGGAATGGCGCGTCAAGACGCCCTCTGTGATTCAGTTCACCGAATTTGCGGCGAAGGCGCAGCTAATGGCCCATGCTGACCGCATAATCGATAGCAGATGCTGTCGCAGTCAAACCCATTCAAACGTGAGTAGCTTTCATGCGTGTTCATGCTTGTCTTGGAGGGTTGTAAGCCTGACAGAATGCAAGGACCGCTCTTAGTTGGCACCTCAACAGCTTCTTGTCTATTTTCCCTATTTGCGAGCACCTCCATGTCATCATGATCCTCCATATTCTTTTTTTTGTATTGATTTAGGTGTCGTGACGATGTAGAGCGAAGGTTCTGCTGCTGAGGCTCCCTAGGGGAGGTGATGATGCCTTCCTGCAGCAGTGGGAAACGGGGATGGGAAAATGCGAATATCTCAGCTGCGTGATAATATTTAGCTTGTAGCTATGGACAGTATACCGTTGGGAGTCAAGGCTCATTATTATTATTTCCTATTTTCGGTATTATTAGTAGAGCTAAGGGCCAGTTTTAATGACTCCACCGACTATATTTTAGCTCCCCTCCCTTCGACAAAATTGTTCCTCGATGCAAACTCGAGTTTCAACTAACATCTAGACGGAACACTCGTGACTTTGCTGTTGTAAATGAGCAACGTTTGGGAATGTCCAGTGTCCAGTAGGTACTTGCTGCTGATTTTTGGCGGAACTTGGATAGCATGTCGCTTCTGGGGGTTTGCTCGCCCACGGTGAACAGTGTGCATCTGCGCATCTGATCGCAAACACAGTTTGTGTGCCTTTTGCCTCCTTAGACCCTTCTTCCTGCTTCATTTATGTGCAATTTCACTGTTGGGACAGAAGTGACGGGAAGCACTTCGCTTGCATGTTACCCACAAGGAGCATCCGTCCTTCGGAGACGTCAGAGTGGACGGTGCAAGCAGCCTTACGGTGTTTCGTGCAATGCGTTGAACAGGTTTCAGCTTCAAGGGGGCTGAAAAGTCTGCCAAGGCTCTCTAAGACATGTTCACTTGCAGTTTCTGCTCTGCCTACATAGACACCCTAAGGTGGGATAAGCGTCCTGTTTGGGCCAGTTGCCAGAGCTGTACCTTCCGCTGCCAGCAGGTACACCGTCAAAAGTTGAATTCTGGAACTTGCCCATATTGACTGACAAGCACCATCCTTTTTGTTTCGTGGCTGTTGTTGACATTGCCCCATCTGGAAGCGTTTGCGAACTTGATAGCCGAGCCACTCGTTATTAGGTACCGGAAGGCAAGAGCCCCCTGCAGCAGGTCTTGCCATTTAACTTCTCTATTGGTGGAAGCAAAAACTCAATTTTGCTGCAAATAGAAATATATACAAAAAACTGCAAAGCTAGGATTAGCTGTACGGGCGTGCGCAGCAAGGGAGTCACTTTCGTTCCCCGCCCTCAGCAGTCCGCGCCAGTGGACAGCAGCCGCAGCCAACTGCGTCTGCGTTGTGTCTGTATGCAAGATCATATTTGTTCAATCGCAAATTTAAAAGGAAAATTCCTTCGGTCATTTGTTTGGCCGTATTTAGGAAGAAAGGTAACCAGGGTAATCCGATAGCACCCGACTTGAAAATGGCGTTCTCTCGGCTGACCGTCTTGGCGTTGTTTTCTTCGTTGCTGATTGTATTCCTTGGATCGCAAAATGGTTTGAGTGTTTCAGGTTCTTTGTTGTCAGGTTAGCCAGAGAGCCTTATATTCCCGATGACCTAGTTGAATGCATATATTTTAGAGTTCCCACACTCCGTCCTCCCGTGAACCTCCATGCCAAAGTCACCTCTGAATCAGTCGGTTATCCTAATGAGCATTTGCGTTGCGCTGAACAGCTGGCCCTGATGAGGGAATTTCGCCTGAAGTTTTGTCACCACCTGAAGCTGCGGAGCGTCCACGCCGCAGGGCCAACTGGCTTCAACGGGGGTTAAGAAATATTTCACGACCTGTAGGTCTCGGTCTCGTTCTTTATCAAAAGCACTCGCCAGCTTTATCAAAAGCACTCGCCAGACAAAGCTGTCAGCACGTATTGGACCTCGTTCCTCTGTGCACCTCACTCAAGTCATACGACACGCAACAGGCAGCCTCCAGGAAATGTGTCATCACCTGCCCATGCATCTTCTGGGGTGTCTCAGATTCGGCGTATTGCTGAAAGATTTCGACGCATCCTTTCCAGTCGTTCCCGAGAGCAAAGCAAGCAGGACTTAAGGAGCATGGAAGATGCCGCCAACCGTAGGACTAACTGGCTGTGCAGATTACCCTTCCAGCACAGCTATTAGCCAGATAAATGCCGTTTGCGGTGGCCTCGCCTAGTTAATTTTTGTGCGAGGTGCGTTGTACCTCTTGGGCCATTCTGGGTTGCAGGATATTTTGACTGTTTTAATCTGAGTTCTCCCGAGACAAAGGCAGCGAGGGCCGTTACTGCAATATGCGGCGGGATGAAAACAGAGGCTATTCGGCGTAACTGTTCTTTGTTCGCCTTCGCCATTGCTGCCGTACTGGCAAAAATTGGAGAGTGCTTATCACAGGCGGACCCAGCCAATTCTGGCCAAAGAACAGGTAATTATGTCTTCAGCTGCTGTAGCGGAGGCAGTCAAGTAGGCCAGCATAGCTTTACCGTAAACAGCAGGGTAAGCGAAGCTAAACCAAGCGAACTTCTTTCCTACGTGCTTGTGATTCCTTCTACAGAGTGCTTCCGGAGGTTTAGGCTTTTCTTGGTCCACCCGCTGCTACGCGAATCGATTTCTGCAGCGTCACGTAAGCTATCGACTGATCCCAGCTTCGAAACTGATTCCAGCGCAGTTCCGACAGGGGGGTAAAAACAATGAACTGATATTTCTTGTCTCTGATATGCATTCCATGTTCAGCTGAAGATATCAACGATGCGGAAGGTTGGCTGAACAGCCTTGAAGTAAGCACATCCCTGCGAAGTTTCCTTTGGGTCCCCTGCATCTAGATTATAGCTCTCGCTCGAAGAAGTTCTGCAGCCCAGTTTTCATCTTGTTGCACTGTGTTGCTGCTTTTACAGTTCATTACTGGTCCTCCCGAGGAATTAACTTTTCCGGGTGGAAGCCCGTTAGGTAAGGCGTTCGCTAGGATGAACTGGAGTCTGATTGGTACTGTGGATAATCAGCACATTCTCGCGGGCGCAAGCTTAAAGGAGAGCATACGAGTGAGGCGAGGTGTAGGCGGGCGCTGGAAAAATTTGTTACAAAAACTCAGGGGGCGCCCATATCCGGTGACAGAGACGATGAAACCAAATGCTGAGGCCGTAGGGATGGCACAAGCACGTGAACTGTAGGAGAGGATGCGAGCCAAATAGAAAAAGAACAAGTTGGGACTAGGGCAGCAGCTTTCAGGTTCAAAGTGTACATCAGCTGTTGTACTTAAGCTATTGTCCGAAGGCTTCACTTTGTTTGGTTTGTTGTCGCAGACCCTCACTCAAGGCTTTGAACTCTTTGTCAGCATGCCCCCCCACCCCGATCCCCTTGCAGTCCGGTTGTTAACGAACATGTTGGTTGATGGGTTGTCGTGCCCGGCTGACGGCACTTTCGGGAGACCTGAAAGGGTTGTAGTGGGCGGTAAGACGAGGACAGTCAAACCGGCGCAAATGATAGAAGCTGCCATCTATATTGCTGTTGAGAACCTCTTTGACGCCAGTGACTGCGCCGCCCCTGGGAGCACTGATTCGCTAGGCCGCATGACCTGCAGGCTTCTTGGCGCATACGATGAATTCATGCAATCGGGGGGGCCAACAGAAACAAAGCCTAAGACGGAAGAGAGACTGCAGGGCATAAGAAGTGCTGAATATGGGCCAGCCCCTGCCGCAGAAGAAGCTGAACCTAGAAATGAAGAAGCGCCTGCTCCTGGAGTGGAGGCCGCTAAATCCACCAATGCTCAATCCAGTGAGGTTCCCAGCAATGAGCCATCCGAACCTACCGATACAGCAGACCTTTCCGGGGGTTCGGAGGAGGGCCCGCCAGACCTATCTCTTGAACTTCCACAAGAACAGAATTTGGAGAGACCATTTGGGCGGCTGGACCGCATACGCGTTTATGCTCAGCAAGCGGCTGCTTCTGCTGTTGCCACCGCCCGATTAAGTACGTATGCTGCATTGAAGCAATCCAGTGGGGAATGGCTGAGTTCCGGCGTTTCGTTCTGGTAGTGCTTGTATTGTGAGGCATATAGTCGGTGCATAATACGCAGAAACAGTGAATTAACCGTTTTCGATAGGCCATGTACGCTTTCTGTATTTGTGGCACTGTTCAGGCTTAAAGTTGGGAGCAGCAACCCTTCGCATTGTCAGACTTTGTCTGCGGAGTGCGTTCTTAATTCGTTATGCAAGTCGAATGGTGTTATTTTTTATGGGAAAAGAGTTGGTTACGAAACAAGGGTTATTCCTTTTCCTTGGAAGAAAACGGGAAGGGGAGAGGTACTTGGGGATGCATGTGAAAGCACTCGTGGAGCTCAGCTCAGGAAATGCGAACCTTGCCAACCTCTCAGCAGCAGCCGCCGGAATAGCTGCAGATGAGGAAACTCGCATCATCTCCAAGGAACAAGAAACTTCGGTCTCATTTATTCAAGGCTGGCTGGGACCTACGGCCGTATATCGCGCACTGCAAGCTGCGGGGATGGAAGCTGATCAACAGTCTGCTGTTGCAATCGCTCTCAGCATCAACGTGGCAGCGGATGTCTTACTAGCTTGTCTGTTGGTGGCCATAAGCACTGCTTTCTCACCACTATTGGTTGTTCTGGCTGTCGTGCTAGCCGTCCTCCTTATAATCAGATCTGCTGTTATCTCTTACACTGTAGCCGTACCCGAAACAATGATGGAGAAGCTCGAGAGGAGGGGGAGAGGCGCCTTTGAGAAAGTAGCCAGGGTTGTGGGGTAAATATGGCCTTACACTGCAAAATGGCAGCTTACAACTGGGGAATCGAACGGCTTCACGCAACTGCATGCATGCCTTTCGCATGGGCCCTAAGTCAATTTCACTATGCTCGTGGAAGCATTGTTTTGGATCTCAAGGTAAAATGGTGGGAAGTATTCAGAAGCCAAGCGTCTCCAGGGGAACCTCATTCTATTTCTTGAACTGCGGTCGGTTTTGGCCTTCGTCGTGTTGGTGGCAAATCGCAGAGTATTTTGTATTTAGTGCAGACATGCACCTGCGTTCGAAAGCTACGCATATTTTGTGTGCAAATTATTTTTTTAGAGGGAGCTGCGCAATGGTACAGCCCCCATTTGTCTGCTGTTAGGCAAGTCAAAGACTGTCCTGTACAGCACGAAAGAGCTTGGCGTGTTGGAAATGTGTCAATGCTACTGAAACATTCCGACGGAAGCGTGCAAGGAAGTGCGTGTATTTTGAACGCCAACGGACTGTGAAAAAACATTTTAATTTCGTTTAGCACGTAGTTTTTGTTGCTGCCAGTGCCCAAGCTGCTCTTGGGCAGCCGTGTGTTCACGCGATTGTGGTGAATCTAAAGTTGAAGTGTGGACGCGGACTGGACCACATTGCGATGATTGTGCACTGGAAAAATTTCCCTTTTGCTTTTCCGTATGCATGGTATCAGCGTAAGCGCAAGGAGGTTTGTCGTAAGTACAGCTCCTGCGATCCCCGTTTGCAGAACACGTGCATGATAAAATAGTACTGAATGGAAGGAATTCTCGAGAGGTAGAAATACCCCCTTCAGTCCAGCGCTGCCGCGGGTGACTGCAGGACGGTGGGCGTGCGGTCCTCCACACGCTACACAAATTGTAATAAGCCATTTGCTTCCCTTGCATTGGAGTTTGTCCGGGAACACAGATTTTTCCAATGCACGAAGTGCAAGCAAGTTGGCGTCCGTCCACAAGTGCTTCTCTGTAGTTACATGACTACACGTAGCACTTAAGTCATCGCGTTGGATCTGCCTAACTGAGTGCGAGACCGGACAGGCCTGCAATCGCTACAACTCCCTCCCATGCAATTCCTGCCTTTCGGAGGCATGGTTACTTGCCCCTGCAGCATTTCTCTCTACTACCAAAGTGGTGGAATTGCCCACGGATCAGAAATGTAGAAATTTGCTTCCAAGGACGACGCAAGTCTCCACGATGGAGGTGCCAGGCAACCTCTTGCAAACGAACCAGAGTATGCCATGGCATCTAACAGAACTGTTAAAAGCGTGCACTTGCACCCATCATATGCCGGAGAAACGAAGCCTGTCGATCTATATCTACGTGCATATGCACTCTTATATATGTACCTATGTGGTGCTAGATGTATATATATATATATATATATATACGGAGACGCTACTAACTCAGTAGAAGTAAAACAATACCGGAGATTGCAGATAGTTTGCTTCTAAAAAGGACCTGAATGCTCAGGGCCTCCCACGTGCCACTTGGAAAATCTGCACAAAAGTCCAAGCTTGCCATTTACGGAAGCAGCGGGCTGGCCGTGCACCGCAGAACACTTACCCAGGGGGTCGCTTTTGTCTGTGGTCAACGCAAATTCCTGGTTAAGCCTCTCTTGGGCTACAGGCACGACAAGCTTAACCCGAGCATTGATGTACTCATTACGACACACACTATCGTGCTGGCTCTATACATGCCGTTCACCACCCAAAGAGGACGAGGACGTACACTCGGCACGGCCCATAGTTGCCAGGGAACTAAAGCACTTCGCTGGGTAGCTGTAGCTCTTTACGCTACACAGCCTTGCTCTGCCGAACTATTGGGTAGAAGTGCGAGACCAAGTACACTGGCAGATATGCCACTCGCGGGGGCCTGATCTGCATTCCGCAGGTGGCACGCCTTTATCCTAAAGCCTAAAGCCCTCCTTGATTCAACAGAAGACGGCATTTGAGCAACAAAGCTTATCGCCGATTCAGCACACGGACGAATCTGCAGCTGCCGAGCAAAATGACGAAAGGCGGCCCACCGCATGTCAGGGTGAAAATGCACAGTGTGAATGTAAGGAGCTCACAGTGGTTAGGCATTGGCAATAGTCATTGAACCACCCCCCGCCTCCGAACGAGATAACCGCTCCCCTCCCACTAAAGATACAGTCTGCCCCCTAGGCTGATCTTCACCTCACCAACCGGGAGAAAGATAGCGTACATGCCTTCCGGTCAGATAACGTCCGCTACCCACGGATCCTGTTTCTTCTTCACGAGGACCGACCGGAAATCTGCTCTTTTACTAGCGAGCCCCTCACTCTGCTGTTGCATAAGTCTGGAGAACTCATCAGCGGGCATCTTGCCAACGTTGGAGCAAAGAGCATCGATGTCTTTCATGCGCTGCCCCGCCACGCCTTCAACAAGACGGCACCGGTTCTTACTGCGGGCTTCCTTTTGCAACACGTCGGACAGCCCGAATACTTTCTTGCCCATCTTGGGGATGTTAAATAATGATGCTTCAAGTTGGGCGATTTCTTCAATGCCATCCATGGCCGACGAAGTGACAATCGAGGCAACATTCGCGAGAACTTTATTCGTTTCTTCTGTCCAGCGAAATGATAGCTGCACCAGCGTTGACATTAAATCCTTTTCACATCTTAACAAGGACAAGTAGGTCTCCATTGCATCCTCGAGTTGAGCCTTTCCACTTTCATCTCCAGCCGCCAGTTTGGCCCGAGCCTGCTCCATCTCCTTAAGAGCGTCGTTTTGGCGTTCTTTGAGCCTCTCCACATCATTGCCCAGTTCAATAAGGGCCAACTCGGATCGAAGATTCCTGGAATGCGCATCGAATTTCATATTCGACAAGCGACTAGCCCCTGTCACAACAGTCACCAAGCCGCTGCCTACCTTTCCTATTAAACGACTGAAGAGACGAGTCGCTGCGGCTTCTGGCGACTTTTTGGGCTCCTCCACAGGAGCTGTGCCAAAGTACCTGTCGGAAACTTCTCGTGCTACCTTTATCGCGTCCCCCGATTTAATGCACAGCCGCCCTGGCTGAACACCCTCCGCCACACTTCCGGAAGATGAATATCCCAACAACCAATCTAGATCTACCGGGCCCTGTGAAGGTTCCTGTTCCTGCGGAGCACTTTCCTCCGGGCTCTTCCCCTGCAGATAGGCGGCCCATGCCTTTGGAATGCCGGTGCTATCGAGTGAGAAGTCCTCCGAATGTACATGAGAGAACGGGACTGTTTGTGGTCTCAAATTGGCGGCCCCCTCGAAGAAAAGAGGATCACCTGCCATAAATGGCGCGAATGAGACGACCGCTTTCACCTCTGCATCTCCATTCCATAAGTCATCTTCCATGTCCTCATCAAAACTTTGGTCTCCATCCAGCCCAAACCCTCCCTTCTCACGTTTTTTTACCGATTTTGATGACGTGCCTGAAGTGCAGAGCTTAGCGGCTAGCAGAGCAAACACTGCAGCTGCCGCCACCCAGAGCGACCACGTCCGATTGCGCTTAGCAGGGGGACTACCAGGATGAACCCCTTGGCCTCGATGGTGGTCTCTTCCTTGAGCAATATCCTTATCTTCCCATCCCCCGTAGTGTTTCCGCCTCTCTAAATATGGCTCCCGCCTTGCTTCTTCAGTCTCGAGCCCGGTCGGTGCTTTCTTCCCTGCCATCCTGGCGATTAAGGGAGGGATTTCCCCCACTTTCGCCAAATCCCTTCACGATGGAAGAAAAAGCGGTCAACGCAACGCCGGGTTAGCCTTTTTTTGTATTGGAGATACAGACTCATGCGCCGAACCTCTCACCTTCGCTTGGAGCTGCAGCCACTAAGCCACGCCAACGCTATAGTGCGCAGGCACTACATTGGTCCTCAACTTGTACCCCGGACTCTAGAGGTCTATCCGGCAGAGGCAGCACAAAAAATACATTATTAGGAGTAAATCAAGCCACATTAGATAATAGATAAGGCTATTAGGCCATGACTGCAATGCAGCTACTATCTGGGGCTGGCTGTAAGACTGGCACTTCAGCCGAGGCATTTACACGCCTGGGGTCAGCATGAGGATTGTCGTTTTTACTCTATTATTATTATTATTACTCTTCCTCCTCTAGGAGGATTGGACCCGGGATACGAATGAGAGACTGTTCTTTGATATCTTAAGGTTATATTTGTTAAGGGCTGTGCGCTGAGTGTAGCGTGTATTCATCGAGTGTGCTCCGAAATACGTATGCGTGGGACCGCAGTAGTGGCCTCTCGTTACTCGATACATTTGATAACTCCTACTCAATCGTGCCTGCTTGCTTTACCTCCAGCAATAACTGGACCGAACCCCCCAAAAGAGCGGTCTTCATAAGACCACCACGACGGGCTGCATACATTTCGCCGTCGTCTCCTGCGCCTCTGCAATGCAGAGGAGCCTTCTCGTTCCTTTCTGAAGAGACCCCTGGTCTGCCTCCTCTTATACTAGAGGATGCAAATCCCGTTGGGGGCGCTAAGAGGCTCACTCTCTCAGTGCTTTCAGGACACAAACACCGCAACAGTTTCTTTTGGAGGCCTCACGTGCACCCAACACCGAATCGCTCACCCCATGCTTGCAACTTCATCATGGTGAACTGGTACAACCTAGAAGTTCCACGTACTGTCCATCATGGCTATCAGTGTCTCTTCGTGGCGCACAGTTCACTCGATCCACTGGCAAAAGCTCAGCACTAAGGTACAGCGTTCAATTCGAGATCCGGAGGCATTTCCTCACTTTAAGGCAGAGGGCTCTGGTTTCGTCGTTTGATAAACTTTTATCTGGAAGGACAGAGTAGCGTGCAAAAGGAAATCAGGCCACAAGGTTCAGGCAAAGGCGCTTGGGGCAAGATGGCTCGTATATAAGTGTACCGCTCTGTCCGCGCAGCTGACGTTCCAGATCTTCGGCCGTTGCGTGATGCAGCGCAGAGGAAACAGGAAATTAGGATACAATGACTAGACGGTCCAGCATAGAAGTCCCGTATCATTGTAATATGACCGAATTCTGAGTTGTGCACGCATTATCTATAGCACTGCGGATTCTCGTTTCCAATCTGCCACCTGCGAAACGTAACCACAGAGATTGGGCAAACAAGTGGACTCGTAAGTTGCGCCACCTCACCGTAGCTTCACATTTAGTGGCAGCCGAGAGCGCTGTGCACTATACGCGGGGCTTCGTGCGCGTGACTCCTAGTTTCGCGTAAAGGCGATTTGTATAATATATATAGTGTATATTCGAACTAGTAATTAGCTTCGACTCCTTGAGAGAACCTTTAGGGTATTTTGTAAGCCCAGGGGACGCAATGCAATCACCATTTTGGTAAGAGCAGGGTCTTAGGCCTGTCTGTTACGGGGTCTTTCCCCTTAGCACTGCGCTCCTCATATTGAGTGTCAGGTTAGTCTACCACTTCTATATGTTGCGAAGTGGTGCTTTTAGCTGTGCACGCTGTTCTGGGACATCTTGGAGGGGCTTGCCTCCACAACTGCTGGAACGAGTGTAGCATAGTGCAGCATGCTGCGTCTGAAGCTAGTGGTGCATTTCTACGTGCGCATAAAATGCTGGCTACCAAGAGCCAAAAAAGTGGACAATAATCCTCTGCGACGTTGGCGCATGCAGCAAAGAGGGCATGGATGCTCTTGCTTGTGGGGTTGCCTTGTACCACTGGTTGGAGCCGAGCACGACTGGCCGTCTTCTGTTAGCACCAGCTCCAGGCCCTTTGCACCGCTGCGCGCAAGCTGCTTGGGGAGTGGAGAGGAGGTCAGCGGGTTTTTAGGCAACTCTGACCTTAATTTGCTGACTGCATTGCATGTCGCGAAGTGCTCAGCTAAAATCAGGTGCCTTAGGTACACTCGGTACCACCGCACGGTTCGTCGAGGTAAGAGTAAGCAGCGAACCCCACGACAGCAGCTAAACGGCCCGGTGTAAAGCATTGATAACTCGTGAAGGCGATTTCCTAAAATCTCTGTCAAAAGTTCAGCCATTTCTCCTCTGGAAAAGTGGAAGTTGATCATGATCTGCCCTTCTGTTGGAAAGCGCCCAACGGCTGGGTGCTTCTCTCAGTTGGATGAGCACATACCTAGTAGACAGTGTCTTATACAACGAACTCAGCCTATGAAGAAGGATCCCGCTTTTTCCCGGTCACCCGAATGACATGCAACCCGATGCATGAGCACTGCAAGCGTTCCTTGCCTTTCTGTGTGTGTACTTTCGTTCCCAAAATGCCCTACAAGTGCTACAGCCGCCACTGGCGCCCCCCTTATTCAAAGGGGAAACACGACAGCTGCGGCTACCAGTGAGCAAGGGTAACTTTTTTGGGGAGCACAAGAAAGCTACGGAAGCTTTTCGAGATGCGCTGCAACGTAACTTTACTCCTATATTGGCAGGAGAGCAGGCAACGACGACACACTGCATGTCTACAGGGTGGGTATCGGCCAAGCGCTACAATGAAAAGTATCAGTCTTTGGTGAACAGCAGTCAAATGGTGGGCTAGCAGCATCTAAATCAATGAAACATAGCAGGGCTGCCCACCAGAGGGAGGCAATCGGCACTCGGCTCGGGTGCAGAGGGGGAACTAAGGGGTAAGAAGGTGGAACCCGCCACAGTGATGGAGTATTTACGCAGCGAAAAAAATAAAACGCCATTTCCACCGCCCTTGCTGAAAAAGGAGAACACTGCCTTGAATTTCACACAGATTCTGAGCTTTTCGATATTGGGGCTGTAAATGCCATCCTTTCCCGCAGAAGCAGAAATGAAGCGAGCAGAGAACTGCCAGTGGATCTGTCACTCAGATGGCCGGGGAAGTGTACGAGAAGCCCATCTGCTTCCACTACAATAAACAATAGCCACATCATATGATACTGAAGGCACAGTAAAGGGCCACGGAGTTGGGAAAGCACTGCATTGAGCATCGTGCGCACGAGGGACAAACAAAGCTACTACGGTATTGCCCTGGTCCCCAAGCAACATGCGGCGCAGCGATGGAGCCGCGACAGATGACGACCGCACTTGCAAACCCTCCTCAACTACGCTCCGGGAACACTTGACCCACGCTGCGAAATTGATCGTGTATGTGAAGGTGCGGCGAGCAGCTGCAACCTCCCTGCCTATTTATTGTCTCGATCTCTACCAATACATTCAGCCGGTGCAAAACGAAGTGGCACAATAAGATAGGTAATAAGAATTGGTAAATTGATGAGCGTTTTATGCGAGCTCAATTTAGAAATCGGTCACATTGCCATACTACAGGACTTCGGCGTTGAACTGTTCACCACCACCTTCGCTTGCATATGTCGTTTGTACACTCTAACGAAGACGCTGCAGCAACAGGAAGTTTTGCAGGCCCACGCCTGCAAAACTCCCTGCAGCAGCAGGAAGTCTTGCCGCAGACAGTAGCATTGTAAACAGTCAGGAAACACCTTCGTGTCCCTCAGTAGCCAGACTGCACGTGAGTATGGAAGAAGGTCGCAGAGAGCATCGCTGGAGACAGCCGTTAAACACCTTCTTGCCTTTGAGTAGCCAGTTTGCACGCAAATCTAAATACACAGACCACCTTCACACACTGCGTGCCACACCCCACAAGACAGCCTACACACGCCCCCTAATTGATACATTCGCCAACATTCTTTATAATTGTTGAACACTAGATTGGCCTCTGCTTCGGAATATAGCCACAAGAATACACACAGTCCCAACATGGATACTTACCAACTTCAGCAGGACCCTACTACAACTGAGGGACAAGGCCCTTCAGCGCGGATGCTTAGGAGGTGCCAGCGCTCCACAGCCTATGGACACCTCTTAAAAGAACAACAAAGAGCTCGACTCCAAAAAAAAACTCGGAATAGAGCAAATTTTACCAAGACTACTCCCTCTAGTTAACAAGCAGTGCCAGCATGCCGCAGCAGTACCACCTTTGAGCTCATATGCGGATCACTCCTGAATTCCAAATACGACAAAATGACATTACAAGTTTCAATATCTATCTATTAGTCTAGATTTATCAAGATGAATAAGGCTTAGCCTTGTAGCAGTCAGTGTTGTCACGTTACCGGCGCGGGCACTTCCAGCCCCAAACACTGCCACCTGTGCCTCAATGCTGGGCATAACGCAGCTCGTGAACACTTAGGTAATCAGACTTCTCTGTAGTTAAACCTATTGTGCTACTCTTACTTTGGACTTCTTTTTGGAGTTCCTGTCCCACTGTAGTACGCGGCACTACAATTGGAGCGAGGCCTCCGCCGAGACAAAGCTGCACGAGGAGATACGGCATACAATTTAAAGCAACTGCATAAGGACTCACTTGCTCATTAACAGGAGAATGCCGCCCCAGGCGGCGAGTGAAGATGCTCCTGAAAAGGAGAGCCGCAGTCGGTATGCCTTCAATTCACGAAGTTAATCTGCGCTTTGACCGCGGGGCGTGGCAACACGCCCTACGATTGTTTATTCTAACGTTGCTTTCTGCCGACGGTCTGGGTGCGATTCGTTGGGCCTGTGCAGGTCCCGCAGCACGGAAGCAAGAGTAGGCGGTGGAACGGGAGAAAGTGGCGATGGCTCGGACTCCTCAGCCGTTGTCGCGGCAGCAGCTGCTGCTGCTGCTCGTGCCGCTGCAGCACGGAAAGCAGCAGCAGATGATATGAACTCAACTCTTACGCGGCTTATGCCGGCAGCAAGCAAAGTGAAAACTACTTACGCTCCCGTGATAGCTCCGCAGGATGCTGCTGCTGCGGCGGCGGCTGCTGCCGATGCTCGCAGCAAGCTAGCACAGAGTCTAAATGCAATGTTCCAGCCACCTCCTCCTTCTTCTCCACCGCCTGCTGCGCAAGCAGGAGCGAATAGCAGCGCCCCCACGCCACCGCCTGGTGCACCGCCGAGTACCCAAGCGCCGGCACCGTCGGCTCGTGCGACCGTACACACTGAGTCAGATCGAATTGCGCGCCGGCTGTTTATTCACAACATCCCACCTGGTCTGTCTTATCTTACCCCTGCGCTAGCATTTCTTGATGATGCAATTGCCTGTTTGTTTATGCGCCCCTACGCTCATTCGACACTTGGTGGTCGATGTACATGACATAGGTGTATATGCGCCGGTTGAGCTTTCAGGAACAACGGAGGCCGATATATGCGGCTTTTTTAACGGCGCGTTACTGGCGGTCAACGCACAGACAGGCTTTACGGACCTCTCTCTTGCGAGTGACAAGCCACAGCTTCTACCAGTGGAAAGATGCGAAGGCCTTCAAGAGAATGGCCGCTTCTGTTTTCTAGACTTGAGGTCTCACGAGTGGGTGGTTCTTTGCCTCAAACTAGACGGTACGCCTGCTTCGGTTTGAAACCGCACATCTCACCTGTGGGGTTGTTTGAGGGGAATACGCTGACGCAGGAATGCATATCGCCCAGAGTAGGTACCCGTGGGTCGCATCTGTGTGGCACATTGCGCGCCTTAGGTATTACTTTCAATAATAATTCTCTTAAGGTGATGCGGCCGAAGGAATATGTACAACCCCCCGGCGGCGACCCTGCGAAGACAGTTCACATCCCAGAACTCGAAAGGACCCCAAAGTAAGGCTTGGCTTGCTCGTCAGCGAGCTGCAGGACAATAGGATATATTCGACGTAGTGTTCTTCGAACCCTTCCGCTTTGTCCTATTGTCATTCCTAGGTTGCATATTTCTCTCTAGTACTAGTACATTTTGTGCGAAACTGCCTCACGATCTGCAGACCACCAGAGAACGAAGTACGCGCTACAGCACCTCCAAGAAGTGCAGACTGCAAGCTGTACATCCAGAACTTGCCACAGGAGATGGGCGAAGATCAGGTATGGCGTGGCACCTTCACTTTCTCCACGTTTATGCGTTTCTGCTTATCCCCATCATCCTTCGTAAAAGTCGTATGGAGAAGGGCTCCGCCGCACAGCATTCTTGCCTCTGGACTATTTCCGCCTACCTCGTTGTTGAAATGCACAGGTGCGCGATTTGCTGGAACAGTTCGGCAAACTTCGAGTCCTTAACCTAATTAAGAACAGGCAAACTGGGAAGCACCGTGGCTACGGCTTTTTCGAGTATGAAGACCCGGACGTAACGGATCAGGCCATAGAAGTAGGCGAAGGGGGAAAAGTGGGGTTCCAGAGCTGCTGTTGCAGCGAATTCCCGCTGCTATCTGCATTTTAGGCTGGCATGTTCTCTGTGCCTTGGCTGTGCGCTCAGTCTTTGAACGGGTTCGTGTGTGGCGCCACCGTTCTTAGTGTGCAGCGGTCTAACTTCATGCCTGACTTATTACCGACCAAACAACACACGACAGAGGTCACTGCTCTACCGTCTTCCACTTCGTACGCAGTGCTGTCGGACCCAGTTGTCGCCATCCAGGTCCGTTACGCTGCACATAGTTGCGGATGCCTGACGTGCTTCGAGTTCGCTTTCTTGAAGTGCGGCGCAAGCAAGAGTGGATTCTGGTGCCGGGAAACTCAGGGCGAGACAGCGCATGATCACATGCAGGAGATAAGGACGAAGATAAGATAGTGCTGTAGAGCAACTTTATGTTGGGCCATGCAGGTTCGGGCTGGGCGAACTATAGGCGAGAAGCCTTCGCGCATTGTTCAACTCCTGAATACGGTTTACCCCGAAGATGTGGTACGTAGCCGCTGCTAGCCAGCTTTTCAGGTAGCTACGGCAGATCAAACGCGCTGCATGTGGGGGATATTTGGCTTTTGGATGGAGCGCCGCTGTTTAAGCTGTTTCCGTTTGACGTGCGTTGTGAATGTGCGTGGAAACATAAATAGATGACAGACGCGAGCCACGAAGCAGCAGTTAAGGACATTCGGTCGGAGGCAGAGAAGTATGGACCTCTAGAGGATGTTGTCATTCCACGGCCGAATGAAGATTTGTCATACAAGCCAGGCGTGGGAAAGGTGAGGTCTAGACTATCTCCTTGTTTGCTTATCCATGCAGCATCCTATCGGGAGGTGTGGGCACCTTTTTACGCTGCTCTGTGTTCGAGCCGTGCGGCCATACGATACATTTTCAGGTGTTCTTGGTTTATGGGGACGTCACATCTGCTCGGAGGGCGCAGCTCATGCTGAACGGCCGCCGTTTCGACCAGACGCGTGTAGTGTGCGCGGCGTTCTTCCCGGAAGAAAGGTTTAAGGAAGGCCACTATACGCTGACCTGACTATAGAGAACAGTTGTCGCGTACCGCATCATCAGTAAGCATCCCCAAGGCCTGTGGAAAACGCGGCTCATTGCACTGTTGTAGTGGGTCTCTTGCCGTTTGTTGAGGATAGCGTAGATCTGACTGCGTATTTGCCTCCCAGTAGTGCAACTATTGCGTCTGAAGTAGGTATTCAGTTGCTTCATTCGTAATTTGGGGTGCAGGTTTGCGTGTGGGAAGCGCTTGGCCCCTCGCATTTCGTGAAGCAGAGAGCGCAGCATAAGGGACCCCTGCTCACAGGAAGGATGGAATAACATTCAGTCTTGTTGGCACCATTTATTTTGTTTTTGCCATTTGATTCCTCCTCAGTGTGCTGAAATCACTGAGCGTCAGAGGTTGTCTTTTTCCTTTAGCTGACATATAGTCAGAATGTTCCACCGCTTAGGAGCTCTTGACAGGCAGCCGCATTGGCGATTTGCGTTGACAATTGAAGCCCTTGTGTTCAAGCCAAAGTTTCTGTTAATGGATGCGTAGCTGGATGCGTAGCTCCGAGGGTAGAAACTACCTCGAAACTTTACAAGCTGTTGGAGAAGATGGCGCGACGGGCCAGCTGCGCATTTTCCCCCATAGCATTCGTCAGATGCGTTTTTTAAATATTGCTTGGATTTCCTCATGCTTACTGCAGTTAGCGTTGGCAGGTTGGTCCATTTGCTCATAGGATTTCAACTAGTAACCAATCCTTTGCAACTTAATAGCATCTTCAGACGGACCCAGAATTGGTAGAAAATTGCGCAAAGGATTAGCACCATGTCGCTCACTTCTGGCAAGCTGCAAAAGGTAGAAACCTTAATGGCTCGGCGTTGGCAGTAGTTTAGCCAGGGAAAATCTGAACGCACCGCCTAGCGCTGCTGCAAATCCTTGTCTGCAGCCTGCGATTGTTGCGGCAGATTTCACCTAGTTTGCATTGTACCTTCGGTTGCAAAGCCACACGGGAGCTGTTCCAGGCGGCTGCAGTA
The DNA here is from genome assembly GCF_000499425.1 of Eimeria acervulina. Classification (NCBI taxonomy): domain Eukaryota; phylum Apicomplexa; class Conoidasida; order Eucoccidiorida; family Eimeriidae; genus Eimeria; species Eimeria acervulina. The sequence continues at coordinate 2,887 of NW_013549960.1, read as the reverse complement.
ATTAGCGTAGGTCGAGTGCAGTGTCGCGCAACATCCAGACCACCAAACTTATTTGACATTTCGTGCCTCATGCAAATATTAATGCCGATAGGGATGTATAACTTCACTACCGCCAAATGTTTAATTTGAAGGTTTTTGCTTTTTCTAACATTTTGGTGGGGTGCAGTACTTTGTAGGCTTAGTTGTGGTGGGTGATTAGAGCCAGATTAGCGCAGCGTTGCCACACCTGCATTGCAGTGGCATGCATATGCAGGGGGCCCCAATAAAAGGTTCTAACTGCCTTAACCGTCCACAGATTTGGAGTGTCGCAAGTTGCAGAGGTGGAGAGAGCGGTTCGCTTTTTTTTAAAAGGGGGGAGATAGCTAGATGTTTGCAGAAGCTGCGGGTGACCCATGCTGACCGCAACAATGGAAACATTTCAGGATTTCGCCAACACTTGTTTGCAGTTAGATTCGGTGGCTACACGGTGAGCGACGCCTGGGTAACTCCACGCCTGCATGCAGTGGAGTGCAGCTTTATCTTCTCGTGCATGTTGGACACGTAGGAACTGTCCTCATTAGCGTGCTGATACGTACATGTGCAACAGTGGTTTCAAATTGATGCACATTCGGACAGGGCTGTTTGCAGGCATTCTGGCTTGGTTTGGATTTGGTTGGGTAACTATATACTTGTTCCCTTCTCTGTACAGCATTAGGAAACTTGATGAGAATCCCGTATGGTCGTTATCTGGTAGTCTCCTTGCATTACCGACCCCTTCAGTGTTGCACCCATTCGTCATGTCGTAGTTCCCTATACCTTATCAACGGCAGTGGGTCTCAAGATTACTCACTCAACCGAAAAAGTTACTCCGCCGAGTCACACGTTCCTGTCGCGTCTCTGTAGCTAGTCTAGTAGGCCCATGGATGAAGAACTGTTGCGCCGCGTTCATGGTAAATTCATGATTCACTGGCCCATTCTATATTAAGCACTAATGCGGCTCCGATTCTTCCTGAGCTCAACAAAGGCTGACGCGGTAAGCACTCCAGCATAGACGGCGAGCTCCTGTGGTGCCAAACTAAGTGTGGGCTGTGTCACATGTACATTCCAGCTTAGCAGTAATTTTAATGCACGATCATGGTTTGGTGAGCCATGGTGGGGTCAACACAACAGTGGAACGTGTGGCAGCCTCCTTTTGTTAACCTGAGATGGGCCCCTCTGCTGAGAAATATTCCCTCTCCTCTGGCATGGCAGCAGCTGACGAACGCTCGCAATCCCGAAGTACTGCAGAGTCTTCCCATTTCTAAACAAATGTGGATGGTTATCTCAGTGGAGCTCATAGCGGGTCTACCATAAGCTCGACGTTATGATAGCAACTTCGTTGCCATGGATACATTCAGCCACTGTGCCCACCTGCTGCTTTAGGTCTGTGACACAAGGGACTGGGCCGAATATCCCTTCACTAATGACTACTCGCACCTGAAAGCTCCACCGTTTTCCGAAAAGTGTCATTGTTGGCAGGAACCCAATGCTTGTTAGCGCAGCCTGGCGTAAATTCATGACCCAGCTCAATGTCGAACAAACATGACCGCCACGACCCAGCCGGAGGCAGGCGGTCAAACTGAATCCATCCGCTGCACAATTTATGCAGCATTTGGCACTCTACACCCAGTAAAATTGACAAAGTTGGCTTGACTTCCTTCCCTCTGTACCACCGGAAAACATCGTGCCGAAGAGTGAACTATTTTTTCTAAAACAAAGCTCCTGACGACCGAATGTTCTCCGGCGTCACCGGTTTACAGCGGCGCAACATTGTCTCCTCCGGCGTTGGACTTCGTTTTTGGAAGCCTGCCCCGCAAGCCCGCAGCTGCCGACTTCCACATATAGTTTGCAGCAAATTAGGAATGTATGGAGGAAGCACGGGAAAACCAGGAAAGCAACTACGACAGAAGATGCTCAGAAAATTACCTGTAACACAGGCGACGTACTGTCGATTCGTACACTTTATGAAGCGTGCAGGAAGAGAAGCAGCAAAAGAAATTGCCAATGCTGAGGGTGGTTTGTTATTCGTTCTTGGGTGGACGCGACGGCCTATAAGTTAGGTTTATGCAGGACGTTGGTATGCCACATTTCCACTAATTTCGGCGTTCCAAAACGGTCAAGACAGCTACCAAAACTTACTCGAACCTCCGCGAGAAATCGGTAGTACGACCATTGCGGAAAGGTGCAACTGAAGGAGACTGAGATCCTGGACACACATAAAACGAGAGGCAGAATCCACAGAAGACGACAATAGTTTATTGAATGGCCTGGAAACCTACAACCCGAGTGTGCTTCTGACGTCCACCGCCTTCTCTGCAACGACCAGCAATGACAGGCTCAGCGGCGGCGACTACAGGTGTGGGAGCCCAACATTTAACCATTACTTGGTGATTGCTTTGCCCCTTGTATAGACGGCCTCATGTCTTTCTAGCATATTGGGACAACCGCAATGAACAGCGGCGCTCAACCCATGCACAAGGGAAAGGGACTCGCATTGGTCTATAGCAGGCTCATGCTTCCACACTACTGTGCAGTAGGCAGCACTTCCAAACAAACGCAATACGGGCACACGCCTTCAGAAGCCCACTTGTCCCCTGGATATGACACCTTGCGCCTACCCGCTACGTTTGTTGCTTGTTTATGGGGGTGGTCTTGCACATTGAACGCCTGAATGACCGCAAATATCGTGTGCGTCCCAGTGCCCGAAAATACACCCAACATATTCCCATCCGTGCGCGTGCGCAGACGTCACTGACACGACTCAAGAAAGTCAACATGCATCGTGTTGAGGCTGGTGTTGGCGTTGGGAAAGCAGGAGGAGCAAAAGGGAACTCAGCAGAAGGGAGGAAGAGAGTGGTTCGGAAACGAC
>NW_013549961.1:2056-3079 GCF_000499425.1 Eimeria acervulina | reverse complement strand
GGTTTAGGGTTTAGGGTTTAGAGCGTAAACTTTACTCGCTAGGGTTTAGGGTTTGGGTTTAGGATAAGCAAATTCAGGGTTTGGGGTTTAGAGATGCGATTAAGCGGTTTAGGGTTTAGGGTTTGCCTCGACAGCATCATAATAGGCTGAGTAGGTCCAGCGTGCTTAGGGTTTAGGGTTTAGGGTTTAGGGTTTAGGGTTTAGGGTTTACCTTGACAGCATCATAATAGGCTGAGTGGATCCAACAGGCGTCGCATTTTGTCTGAGTGCAGACTTTGGGATTTTCAGGTGTAACTTCAGCAATTATAAACTTTGAAGGAAATTTGTTTTTTAAATCGGAGGCTAACTCCTGTAAATAAATAAACAATTAAATGCTTTTATATATTATATATATAATAATTATGTATATATATATATACATATATACATAAAGATAGACATATGCATATATAGATGTATATGGCAATTATAAACTTTGAAGGAAATTTGTTTTTTAAGTCGGAGGCTAACTCCTGTAAATAAATAAATAGAAAACAAAATATGTATACATATATATACAAATATACATATATATACACCCAAATATATATATATATATACCTGTACGTATATATATATATATATATAACTGTACATATATATGGCTACAGTAAATTTAGGAGAAAATTTGTGTTTTAAGTGAAACGTTAACTGGAGAAGAGTAAATTAAAAAAATAAAAAAGAAGTAAATCAAATAGAGAAGAGAGGCAAATAAACAAAGCAGATAAAATAGATAATAAAAGAGATAATTAAATAAAACAGATAAAAGAGATAAATAAATGAGACAGAAACAACAAACCTGCAACAAATCCCAAGGTAAGTTGTGTACGGAGTCGAGGCGAAGGCCATCTGGGCTGCAGCAGCCAACCACAAACAAAGCTGCTGCTGCTGCTGCTGCTGCTACTGATGGTAGTGCTGCTGCTTCTGGTGCTGCTGGTTCTGCTGCTGTTGCTGCTGCTAGTGCAAGAACAGCTGCAGCAACTC
>NW_013549961.1:0-1956 GCF_000499425.1 Eimeria acervulina | reverse complement strand
TCATCACCATCAGCATCACCATCACCAAAACCACCATCAGCAGCAGCAGCAGCAGCAGCAGCAGCACCATTACTGGCAGCCGCAGCAACGTTATTACCATCAGCAGCAGCAGCACCATCACCACCAGCATCAGCATCAGCAACAGGAGCAGCAGCAGGAGCAGCAGCAGCAGCAGCAGCAGGAGGCCCTACTTGTATTCATCTATAAATGCTGCAGCAGCATCTTTAATCATCTTCCTTATCTGCGGTTTGCCGAAAGAAAATTTTCTTCCCCATGCTGACTCCTCCCCACCTTCAAAGTAAATACCCCCGTTGTTGTGGGGTCCATAGCTGCAGCACAAATATAAATATAAATATAAATATAAATATAAATATAAATATAAATATAATTGTAGTTGTAATTGTTTATACTTCAGCAACTCTCTCTCTGTTTCTGTATGTCTTTGCCGCTGTCTACTTCGTTGCCTCTGTTGCTGCGTATCTGCTGCGGCACACGATGCAGCGCAGCCTGCTGCTGCTGCTGCTGCTGTTGCTCTTGCTGCTGCAGCATACGCACCCATGTGGTGCACTGCCCCCACAGACAGCAGCGGTTGCTGCAAAAGGATAGCAGCAGCAGCAGCAACAGCAAAACGACAGCAGCAGCAAATCTACGCGAGAGCATTGTAGCAACCAACCGCAAGAGTAGCAGCAACACACCAGCAGCAACAGAAGCATCAGCAGCAAATCACAAACAGCAGCAGCAGCAGCAGAAGCAGCAGCAGCATACCCATCCCAATTCCAGAGCGAATTCAGCTTCGCAGAACCATGGTTGAGCACCAAGTCAAATATCACCTGCAGACACCCTAAACCCTAAACCCTAAACCCTAATCCCTAAACCCTAAATGCTAAACCATAGTCCCTAAACCCTAAACCCTAGATCCTAGACCCTGAAGGGGTAGGGATGCCTCAGCGGCAATCCTCAACCTGCAGCCCTCTACCCTGCAACCCCTAAACCCTAAACCCTAAACCCTAAACCCTAGCTGACCGCAATGTCGTGCTTGTGGCAGCACCTAACGAGGGCTTCGAGGGTTTGAGGGTTTCCATAAGGCGAATGAACAGCCAGCAGCAGACGAGGGTTATAACCCCACAACCCCCCAAACTCTTGTATGGGCATCAACTCTATTGCTGTGAAACCCTAAGCACAAACCCTAAACCCTAAACCCTAAACCCTAAACCCTAAACCCTAGACCACTGATCCTGCAATTTTTTGAATGCTAGACTTAACAAACTAAACCCTGAATCCCAAGCCTTAAACCCCTACTTGCACACCTGAGGCAGTGAACCCCAAAGCCCTAAACCCTAAACCCTAAAGCCTCTCTGAACCCTAAACCCTAAACCCTAAACCCTTCCTGAACCCTAAACCCCAAAAGAAGTATTCGGGTGCATGCAGCTCACCAAGGAGGCAATGTACTCTACTTTATCCGCGATCGCCTCAAACACGCTGCAGCAACACCACAAACCCTAAACCCTAAACCCTAAACCATAAGCGTTAAGATGCCACACAGTGTAAAAAACTGTAGAGCTGAATTCTTAAACCAACGCAGCAACCCCCAACCCCTAAAACCCTAAACCCTAAACCCTAAACCCTAGCCCCTCTGCGCCTACGTTTTGCCCTTCTCTGGAGTAACAAAGGTAGACGGGTGCAGCTCATAGATTATCCATTTGTTCCAGGGCTTTATCTTGGGGCTGCATGCAGGTTCTCCTGCTGCAGCAGCAGCTGCTGCTGCTGTTGCTGCTGGGGGCAAGACGACGAAGCACTCGTTGCTGTTGAAGTCGCAGAAGCGAGCATATGGATCCCCTACAGCAGCAGCAGCAGCAGCAACGGCAATAGTAGCAGCAACTGCAGCAGTTGCAGCAGCAGCAGCTGCCACGCAGGTAGCAGCAAATAGGTAGCTGCTCGCTGTGGGAAACCCTAAAG
>NW_013549962.1:951-2189 GCF_000499425.1 Eimeria acervulina | reverse complement strand
ATAAATATAAATATAAATATAAATATAAATATAAATATAAATATAAATATATATAATTTTGTTTATTTACACATTTAAATAAACCCGTTGTCTTAATAAACAACTTTTGATTGAAAATTTATATCTTTCTTACTTGCATCTCTTGCATTAATAAATTAATAAATAAATAAATAAATAAATAAATAAATAAATAAATAAATAAATAATAAATTATTTATTTGTTTTTGTTCAGCTTATATGAATGCGGAGGAGACATTGATCTGATGTCAAGAGACACTTCAGCATCTTTGCTCTTTGATGTTCTCGCTGGAAGTGTTGAGGAGTTAATGAAAGAGAACAAAGACAAACATAATTTAAAAGATAAACCGGCGAAACTTGGCTTCACCTTCTCCTTTCCTTGTGCACAAAGCGTAAGTAATGCACAAACTATATATTTGCGTATATATATATATATATATATATACATATATATATATACATTTTCATATATATAATTGCATATATATATATGCAAGTATATATATATATATATGCATATATATAGTTGCATATATATAAATTTGTATATATATATATATATATATATATAGTTGCATATATATATATATATATACATAAATGCAGATGTATACATGTGGGTATGTATATTGATATACAGATAAAGGGATAGAGACAGAGAGACAGATATATATATATATATGTATGTATATGAGCACATATATATGCATATTATGTGTATTATATATTATATATTATATATATACAGAGAGACAGAAGTAGAGAGAGAGACGAAGGCAGTTAAAGAGACAGTTGCATTTATTTTTTGTCGAACCCACGGTGTATTTTGACGATACCTTAAGACGAATGAAGATTAATTAATAATAATAATAATAATATATATATATATTTATTTGCTTTGTTTTGTTTAGCATTTAAACAACAGCGTCTTAGAGTCCTGGACGAAGGGCTTCGCTACAGGTCATGATACAGACGACCCTGTTGTCGGCAAAGATGTTGTTGAGCTTCTAACAGCTGCAATTAAAAGAAAATCTCTTCCTCTTGAATGTGCTGCAGTTGTTAATGATACAGTAAGTATATTATTTATTTATTTATTTATTTATTTGTTTGTTTGTTTGTTTGTTTGTTTGTTTAGTGGTGGTGTGTGCTCTTTTCTCTATTGTTTTATGTATTTTTTATTTAAATGCTTTATTATATTATTATTATTATATTACTATTAT
>NW_013549963.1:40168-43327 GCF_000499425.1 Eimeria acervulina | reverse complement strand
ATTAGGGGCCCCTGTATGGGGCCCTCATTAGGGGCCCCTGTATGGGGCCCTCATTAGGGGCCCCACTAAGCGGGCCCCTGTAGGGGCCCCTAATTCGGGGCCCCACAGAGGGGGCCCCTATACGGGGCCCTCATTAGGGGCCCCATTAAGGGGCCCCCTATTTAGGGGGCCCCTATTTAGGGGCCCCCCGTTGGAGACCCCTATTTAGGGGGCCCCCGTTGGGGGCCCCTATTTAGGGGGCCCCCTAAAGAGGGATGTTAAGAGGGGGCCCCTGATGGGGGCCCCCAGAGGTTCAGGAAGGAGCGGGGGAGGCATCTCTTTAGATAAGCTGAGAGGCCCTTTGTGTTGAGCAAAAAAAAGAGCAATAAAATATAAATATATACATATATAAGAATTTGTGTATGATAATAATATAAATAAACAATATACATTAAATATATATATATAAATATATAAATATACATATAAATACATATCTGGTGTACTATATAAACATACACCCTACAACACTTCTTCTGCATGCGCAGCAAAACACCCAGCACCCTGCTGCTGCTGCTGCTGCTGTTGCAGCTGCTGCTGTGGATGCTGCTGCTGCTGCTGCACTGGAGCCGTTATGTCCTCTCATTCATTCATAGGACTTAGTTTGCCGCCTGCAACTGCTGCAGCAGCAGCTGCTGCTCCTGTTGCTGCTGTTGCTGCTGCTGCTGCTGCTGCAGCTCCCTCAGTTGTTTCTGCAGCTGCGCTCGTAGCTCCTGCTGCTGCTGGCGCACCTGTTGCTGCTGCTGCAGCAGCTGTTGTCTGAGTTGCTGCTGCTGCTGCTGCTGCTGCTCCGTCGCCACAGGCCCGCGAGCAGACGGCCAGTACATGAAAACAACAGCAGCAAAGCTGCTAATGCCTTGCAGCAGCTGCTGCAGCGGCACTAGCAGCAAATCAAGCAGCTGCAGCTGCAGCAGTCGCAGCAGCAAAAACGCTACCGACAGCAGCCGCGCAGGCACATGAACTTGAGACCAAACCACCTGCAGCAGCAGCAGCAGCAGCAGCAGCAGCAAACCCACACCCACCCTGTACGTACATCTCAGCAGCAGCAGCAGAAGAAGCAGCAGCAACAGCAGCAGCAGCAACAACAGCAGCAGCAGTCAAGGGACACCCCACGACACAGCAACAGCAGCACCTGCCGAGACACTAGCAACGCCACCACCACCCTCCACTAGGCTCGCAGCAGCAGCAGCAGCAGCAGCAGCAGCAGCATACCTTCCAGCTGATAGCGCAGGCCAGAGCCATAACACATGCCTTAACAAGCTGCAGCATCAGCAGCAGCATAACTTGTGCTTTCGGAATGCTGCGTCTCCTGCGCGCTGCTGCTGTTGTTGCTGTTGCTGCTGTTGCCGTTGTTGCTGCTGGTGCTGCTGCTGCTGCTGAAGCTGCGGGAGCAGCAGCAACGCCACCAACGACCTGTACAGGAGGCCTCCCTCTGGGGCCGCTGTGGGGCGGCTGTGCTGCTGCATTTGCTGTTCCACTCCCTGCTGCTGTTGCTGCTGCTGCTGTTGCTGCTGCTGACGTTCTAGCCACTGCAGCAGCAGCAGCAGCAGCCTCGCCAGCGGAGGAGTGCCTCCTACGTGGGAGCCCTTCTGAATCCCCCCATATCATCCTCTGAGGTGTATGCGCAGCAGCAGCAGCAGCAGCAGCAGCAAACGAAGCTGCAAGAAAAACCTAAAGATAAAGGATCTCAAGGCAACGCCCCCCTGGTTAAGTGCTGCAGCCTATTGCCTCTGCTGCTCCTCCCACAGCTGCTGCTGCTGCTGCTGCTGCTGTTGCCGCTGCTGCTGCTGCTAAGAGGGCTGTGGGGAAGCAGCAGCAGCAGCAGCCCTGGCCATCAGGCTGGTGCCTGAGATGTCTATACAGCTGAGGCTGCTGCAAGAGCGAGAAAGAACCAAAGGAGGTCCCTATACACCTCAATGCTGCGAGAGGCAGCAGCGGCACCGCCGCATGGAGACAAACATTTGCTGCTGCAGCAGCAAAACAAAGAGAAGAAGGCTTGTTTAGTATGTTGTTATATTAAACCCATCGCCAACTCATAAAAAAACACTCTAGCCCTGCTATTCCTCTGCAGCGTGCTGCTGCTGCTGCCGATCCTGCTGCTGCTGCTGTTGCTGCTGCTCGGGCTGCTGCTGCTGCTCCCGCCTGCTGCTACTGTTGCTGCTGCTGCTGCGTGCGGCAGCTCCTCCCGCACGCTGCTGCTGCTGCTGCTGCTGCAGTAGCAATGCAAGATAAACAAATTATTTTTGCTGCTGCAAGTGCCTATGAAACAAATAAAAAAATTAACTTAAAAATATAATTAAAATGCAGCGGCAAGGAGAGAGAGAGTGCAGACAAAAGGAGCGCCGGCCGCTCGCGCTCCCGCCCCATAAGCTGCTGCTGCTGCTGCTGCTGCTGCTGCTGCTCTCGAATTCACTGCCACTGCTACTGCTACGACTGCTGCTGCGACTGCTGCTGTTGCTGCTGCTGTTGCTGCTGCTGATGGGGCCCCGTGGTTTTTAATAATATTTTATGAGGATAAACATGTAGAAGAATTAACAACTTAGACAGCTGCAGCCAGCCAACAATAGCTGCTGCTGCTGCTGCTGCTGCTGCTGCTGTGCTGCTGCTGCTGCTGCTGCTGCTCCTGCTGCTGCTTGCACTGCAGCAGCAGCAGCAGTAGCTGCTGCTACCGCTGCAGCGGAAGCGAAACAAGCCTAATAAAGAAAATAAAAGATATATTACAATAGATAGTGCAGCAAGACCTGTGCATGCAGGCGACGGCCCAGCGGGGCAACCAAAGGACTAGGGTTTAGGGATTAGGGTTTAGGGTTTAGGGTTTGAAGGGTTTGGGGTTTAGGGCTGGAAGTCTGCTGCGTCAGCGTCGCTGCCTAGAGCATAGGGTTTAGTGTGTAGAAGCGCAGCAGCAGCAGCAGCTGCTGCTGCTGCTGCAGCTGCAGCAGACAGGCAGCAGCAAAGCGAACGGAGACAAATAAAGAAAGGGGAGCAGCGGAAGCTCTAAACCCTAAACCCTAGCGGACCCGCAGGCAGAAGCAGCGCAGAGACACAGCAGCAACAGACAGACAGAAGAGGCTAGCCGGAGGCACAGACCCTAAACCCTAAGCCCTAGAAAGCAACAGAAGT
>NW_013549963.1:30168-35168 GCF_000499425.1 Eimeria acervulina | reverse complement strand
GCTGCTGCAGCTTGAAGAGCGAAGGTTTGCCTCTGTTTGCTCCGGGGTGGTGCGAGGAGACCTGCCTGCTGAAGCAGCAGAAGCTCAAGCTGCTGCAGCAAAGCAGCAGCTGCAGCAGGAGCAGCAGAAGCATCAGCGGACGCAGCAGCTGCTCTCTGAACTGCATGCAGGCGTTGGCTTCCTTACAAGGAAGCTATCAGCTGCGCAGCAAGAAGTGAGAGACATAAACATTTGCTGCTGCTGCTGCTGCTGTTGCTGCTGCTGTTACTGCTGTCGTTGCTGCTGTTGCTGTCATTTCTGTTGTTGCTGCTGCTATTGCTGCTGTTGCCGGCTCTGCGGTTGCTGCTGGTGTTGTTTTTGTTGTTGCTGCTGCTGCCGTTGCTGTTCTTGGTGCTGCAGCTGCTACTGCTTCTGTCGCTGTTGCTGCTGGTCCTGGTGGTGTTGCTGTTGCTGCTGTTGTTGGTGCTGCCGGTGCTGCTGTTGCCGGCGTTCTTGCTGCCGCAGAAGCAAGGGGCAGCAGCAGGACGAGTTTCTGTCACTGTTGGTGCTGCTGCTGCTGTTGCCGCTGCTGCTGCTGTTGCTGCTGCTGCTGCTGCTGCAGCTTCCTTTCTTGCCGACGCTGCAGGCTGAAGAATCTCTCCCTAAGGTTTTCTCTTTTTGCTGCGCCGCCACGAAGGCACTTGTAGAAGCAGCAGCAGCTGTAAGCGAGCACCAGCAGCAGCAGCAGTAGCAGCAAGTGCAGCAGCAGCAGCAGGTGCTGCTGCAGCAGAAGAGCAGCATAATAACGTAGGGAATGCACACTGCAGCAACCGCACAGTAACGATATTGCTGCCGCTTTGCAGATCCCAAAGGAAGAACAAGCAGCAGCAGCAGAAGCAGCAGCAGAAGCAGCAGCAGAAGCAGAAGCCGCGACTACAGAAGAGACACCTCAGACCCAAGAGAACGACGAGCAGCAGCAGCAGCAGCAACACGAACAGAGCGAAGCAGAAGCAGAAGAAGAAAAGGCAAATGATGAAGCTGCTGCTGCTGCTGCTGCTGCTGCTGGAGAGAAAGCAGCAGACCACTCGGATGAAGCAGCAGCAGCAGCAGCAGACGATCCAGCAGCAACAGCAGCAGATGACCCAGCAGCAGAAGCAGCAGCAGCAGCGGAAGACTCAGAAGCAGCAACGAACGATGATACCCAAACAGCCTCATCCAGCGCCGAAGCTGTAGACCCATAGATTGTAGTAGCAGCAAAAGCAGCAGCAACACAAGCAGCAGCAAGTGCAGCAACGAGCAGCGGGAGCAGCAGTGGCAGCAGTAACAGCAAAACCCGCAGCAGAAGCAGCGACGGGTGAAGACGACGCAGGAGCTGCAGCAAAAGAGGAACAGCCAACCCCTTGGGATGCTGCTACTGCTGCTGCTGCAACAACTGAGAAACCAAGCAACAGCAGCATCAGCAACATCAGCAGCAGCAGTCCCAGCAGCAGCAACAGCAGCAGCAACAGCAGCAGCGTAGATAGAGCCATTGATAATGCATAACTGCAATGAGTCTGTCTTTTCTTAGCGACAAATCAAGCTGCGCCCGTTGCTACAGCAGCTGCTGCATATCCTGCTGCAGCAGCTGCTGCAGGTCCTGCTGCAGCAGCTGCTGCAGCTCCTGCTACAGCAGCTGCGACAGATCCTGCAGCAGCAGCAGCAGTTTTAGCAGACACAATCACCGCTGTCACCGTTCATCCCACGGTTTCCTGCAGCAGCACTTGCTGCAGCAGTTGCTGCTGCGTTTGCTGCAGCACACCAAACAACTAACTAGACAAGACTGAGGGCAGAGACAGAGCAGCAGCAGCAGCCCTCAAGTAATAAAACAGATATCGCTGCTGCTGCTGCAAAAGAGCTACACAACACATATGAATAGCAGTAGCACCATCAGGAGCAACAGCCATAGGCAAGCTGCTGCTGCAGCTGCTGTTGCTGCTGCTGGTGCTGCTGCAGCTGCTGCTGCTGCTGCTGTCACGGGGCGAAGTAGAACTCGTCAAGCCAAAAGAGCATCCCTCCCTGGCAGGGTCCGCAGCAACAAAGCCGCTGTTGCTGCTGCCGCTGCTGCTGCTGCTGCTGCTGCTGCTGCTGCTTCAGCTCATAGATGCAAAGCCAGGCAGAGCCTCAACGCAAACAGCCTTTCGAGCAGCCCCACCAGAAATAACCTCCTCACTGTCGCCGTCTCTCTTTTGCTGCTGCTGCTCATGCTGCTGCTGCTGCTGATGCTGCTGCTGCTCATGCTGATGCTGCTGCTGCTGCTGATGCTGTAACTGTTGGCTATCCTGCTGCTGCTGCTGCTGTATACGGTTCCCTTCATGATGCCCTACTCGCTGCTGCTCAATCTGGTGCTGCTGTTGCTGCTGCTGTCCCTCCCTGTGCTGCTGTCGACCTGACTCCGGCACTGCGTGTTGCTGCAGCTGCTGCTGCAGGTGCTGCTGCTGCAGCTGCTGCTGGGGTTCGTCTGGAGCCCGCTGCTGTAGCTCTTGGCTTTCCTGCTGCTGTTGCTGCTGCTGCTGCTGCTGCTGCTGCTGCGCCTGTGCCACCTGGTGCATCTGCTCGCGTTCCTCCTGCCGCTGCTGTTGCTCCTCCTGCTGCTGCTGCTGCTGCGCCAGTGGCTCCTGGTGCTTCTGCTTACATTCCTGCTGCTGCTGCTGCTGCTGCTGCTGCTGCTGCTGCTGCTGCTGCTGCCAGTGATGCGCATGACTATAGATGTGGCAGAACTCCACACCGAGGTCGACACGCCTTAGAAACTGCTCCATATACACCCCATGTGGCGCCTGCTGCTGCTGCTGCTGCTGCTGCTGCTGCTGCTGCTTCTGTTGCTGCTGCTGCTCCTTATGCTGCAGCTGCTGCTCCCGTTGCTGCTCGTGTGCTGGTTCTTGCTGTGTCTGATCCTCTTGGTGTCCATGGTCCGGCTGTTGCTGCTGCTGCTGCTGTTGCTGCTGCGGCTCCTGTTGCGTTCTGCTGCTGGCACATCGGCTGGGGGATGCTGCAGCACCGGCTCGTTCGCCTTTGCTGCTGCGGATTGTCTCTGCCGCTGCTTCCGTCGCCACCACTGTGTCTGCTGCTGCTGCTGTTGCTGCAGATTCCTCTGGTGCTGCTGGCGCTGCTTTGGTTGCTGCTGCTGCTGCTGCTGCTGCATTGGCTGCTGCTGCTGGCTCGGCTGCGCTAGCAGCACGTGAGCGCGGAGAGGCAGGCTCGCTCCCTGCTGCAGCAGCAGCAGCAGCAGCAACAGCAGCAGCACCTGCCCGCTTGTACAGCGTCTCCTCGCAGCGCATGTACTCCAGAACCACCCACCTGCAGCAGAAGCAGCAGCAACAACAGCAACCAATTCCTAAAACAGCAGCAGCAGCAACAGCAGCTGGAGGCACAGTAACAGCAAGACCAGGAGCAGCAACAGCAGCAGCAGCAACAGCAGCAGCAGCTGCGACACCAGCAGCGGCAACACCAGCAGCAGCATCAACAGCAGCAGCAGCAACAGCAACAGCAAGAGCAGCAGCAGCAGCAGCAGCACCTGAAAGCGTCGGCCCTTCCTAGGTCGAAGAGTTCCTCCATCTCTTTCGGTGCTGCGGGCTCCAAAGCCATCTGCAGCAGCTCCTGTGTGCTGCTCTTAAGCTGCAGCAAACTCGCGCAGCCGCAGCAGCAGCCGCTGCTGCCGCTATTGCTGCTGCTGCTGCTGCTGCTGCAGAGGCCAGGGAGACAGGAGCGACCAGCAACAGCCACAGTACCGGAGAGAGAGCTTGCGTCTCCTGGTGTGCAGTAATAATAACTTAGCTGCTGCGGAGGGCAAACCAAACCTAAGGGGCAGCAACGGGGACAGGAAGCAGCAGCAGCAGCTGCTGCTGCTGCTGCTGCCGCTTGCTGCTGCTGCCTCTGGTTACGCGCTGCTGCCGCCGACGGCCGCAGCAAAAGCCACGCTCCTGCTGTCCTGCTGCTGCTGCTACTGCTGCTGCTTGCAGCAGATGCTGCTGTTTTGAGCTGCTGCTGAGGACCAGCCGAAGGGGAACTAGAAGGAGCAGCAGCAGCAGCTGCAGCAGCTGCAGCAGCGGCAGCAGCCACAGCTGTGCAGGTGCAAGGCGCTTCTTCGCGTGGTCCCTCCGGTCCAGCAGCGGCAGCATCCCCCGCTCCAGCAGCAGCAGCAGCAGCAGCTGCTGCTGCTGCTGCTGCTCGAACTCGTAGCCTGTGCTTGGCCCTGAGGAAAGATAAAATTGCTGCATCTTGCTGCTGCAGATCAGGGCTGATGCAGCAGCCTGGTCTTGCGGAGACACGAACAGTAGCAGCAGAAAAAGGCACAACCTGCAGCAAATAGCAGCAACACCAAAGCCCTACACACTGCAGCAGCAGCACCAGCAGCAACAGCAGCAACATGGGTCACAGCAGCAGCCTTAGCAGCAGCAGCATCAGCATCATCATCCTTAGGAACAGCAGCAGCAGCATAAGGAGACCCAGCAGCAGCGCCAGCATCATCAACATCATCATCATCAGCAGCAGCAGGATCAGCATCAGCAGCAAGAGCAGCAGCAGCATCATCAGCAAGAGCAGCAACAGCAGCAGCAGCAGGAGCAGCATCAGCAGCAGCAGGAGGAGCAGCAGGAGGAGCAGCAGGAGGAGCAGCAGGAGGAGCAAGAGTAAGCGAAGCACCTTAACATCTCTGAATGCTCCAGTGTCTGGACAGCCAAATTGTTTATGTTTTGTTGCGAAGAAGCCGTCGACAGCCTGTCTGCCTCTGCATGTAATAGTCGGCCAAGGAGACAGATAAAAAGGTATGTTGCAGCTCGCGAGGAGACACTCAATTAAATCAGCTGAAGAAATAAAACGAGACACAAACTGACCCTCCAAGAACGGAAATACCTGCAAACATATACACACAAATATATAATATATATATATAAATATATGTATATATAAATATATATATATATATGTAATATATACATAATATATATATATATATATATATATTATATGTATATATATATATATGA
>NW_013549963.1:0-30068 GCF_000499425.1 Eimeria acervulina | reverse complement strand
ATATATATATATATATATATATTATATGTATATATATATATATGTATGTACCTGCATTAGTAAATTATTTAATTAGTTTATTAACTAATATATAAATTAATTAATTAATTAATTAATTAATTTATTTATTTATTTGTTAATGATTAATGTATAAAGAAATAAATTAATAAACTGATGAGTTAATTAATAGATGAATACATTGATAAAGATACAAAGATAAATAAATAAACTAAAATAAATAAATAAATAAATAAATAAATAAAATAAGGGTATGAAGCAAATAAAGTAAATAAACAAATATAAAATCAATCAAACAAAAAGACAGCAACAAAGCACAGCAATCTGCTGCAGAGCATATACTAACAAAGCAGCAAAAACTCCTTATACACCCCAGCACCTAAGCATACATATATACATATATATATATATATATATTTATTTATTTATTTAAAGGTAAAAATATAAAAATGTATATATATATATTATATATGTTGTTTATGTGCAACAGCAAGCAAGCCCTTTGATGCATGCAACGATAAACGAAGACAAGACATAGCTGCGTCTAAAATAAAAACTAATAATAATAAATATATATATTATATATATTATATATATTATATATATTATATATATAAAGAAGCAAAGACTTACTGTGGTGTATGTTATTGTTACAGGCGCTGGCCTCTCATGAAGTATTTCTGCTGCATTTGCTGGCAGCACTGAGCGCAGCTCTCTCTTTAAAACAGAAGCTAAACGATGAGCCGTGCCTGATCAATGCAGCAGCAGCAGCAGCAGCAGCAACAGCAGCAGAGGCAGAAGCAGAGATGTAGCGGCAAACCGATAGCACAAGGAGACACCACAGAAGAGCGGAGAGACAGCTGTTGCTGCTGATGCTGCAGCGAAGGCAAAAAGAAACAGCAAATCCTGCAGCAAACAAAATTGGAGTCCCTGCTGCGCACAACAGCAGCAGCAGCAGCAGTAGCAGCAGCAGCAGGTAATTGCGGTGTACCTGCAGCTCGCAGGTCTGCAGCCATTCTCTTCAGCGAAGAAATAGCAAAAGAAAAACGCAGACGCAAACCTCCTAATACTGCTGCCAGAGCACCTGCCGATGCCCCTGCAGCAGCAGCAGCAGCACAGCAGCAGCAGCAGCACAGCAGCAGCAGCAGCAATACAAGCAACAGCAGCATCAACACATGCAACAACAAAGCAGCAGCGCAACAAGCAGCAGCACCAGCGATGCTTCAACAGCTACGCAGCAAAACATCCTGCAGCAGCAGCACTGCCGGCAGCAGCATCAGATACAACACCACAGGTATGTGTCAGCAGCAGCAGCAGCAGCAGCAGCACGCAGCCCTGCCCTACGCTCCCCAAATCGTCTTCGGAAGAGCAGCGGCAGCAGAGAAGCAACGGGTGCAGCAGCAGCAGCAGCAGCAGCAGTAACAGCAGCAGCAGCAGCAGCAGCAGCAGGCGGTGGTATACCTGCAAGTGGGGTGTATTGATGTACGACGTTGAGTTCACAGAGATAACTCAAAACGCCGAAATGATAAGGGGCTAGCAAACCAGCAGGAGAGAAAGAAAACCCTAAAGGCGCTCTGTACAGGGGTGTTGCTGCTGCTGTTGCTGCTGCTTCTGCTGCTGCTGCTGCTGCTGCTGCTGTTGCTGTTGATGAGCTTCCTGCTCCAACGAAACCAACCGACCCTGCACACAAACAAAGCCACACGCACACAGGCTAAGGGGCTTGGCTACTGCTGCTGCTGTTGCTGCTGCTGCTGCTGCTGCCGGTGTTGCTGCTGCTGCTGCTCTTGCTGGTTCTGCCCCAAATGTTATTACTGCTTCTGCTGCTGCTGCTGCTTTCAGTGCTGCTGCTGCTGCTGCAGCTGCAGAAATGCACATGGAAATCCGGAAGTCCCTCACCTGCTACTGCTGTTTGCTGCAGCTGCTGCTCGTCGCTGCTTCTTGCTGCGGTTGCTGCTGCTGCTGCAGTTGCAGCAGCAGCAGCCCCTGAATTTGCATCTTCCTGCCCTGGAGTGAAGATGCTAGAGAACGTCCTTTGGATGTCTGTCCACCAATTCACAACACCTTCCCCCTGCTGCTGCTGCTGCTGCTGCTGCTGCTGCTGCACGCTTTCTGGGCGGTGTTTTTGTCTCACTGCACCGACAGCAGCAGCAGCATGCGGCACCCACGACTGAGCTGTTCTGTGGACTGTAGAGCCCTTCAAGTAGCTGCCGCTCCTGGTGCTCCTTCTGCTGCTGCAGGCCTGCTGCTGCTGCTGCTGCTGCTGCTGCTGCTGCTGCTGCTGTGGGGCGGGTTTGGCAGCAAGGAACTCAAAGTGCGTCTCATCTACACTCAGACGGCCTGACTCGATACAAACCATCGCTGGGGGAGGGGAAGGCTCCCGTTGATGCTGCTGCTGCTGCTGCTGCTGCTCCTGCTGGTGTTGCTGTTGCTGCTCCAGCTGCTGCTGCGAGTGATGCCGCAGACGGCGAGGAGAGGTAAAAACTTTACGTGCAGTGTGCTGCTGCATCAGCTGTCTCCTCAGCTGCTTCTGCTGCTTCTTGCTGCGAATGTGCAGCAGCAAAGGGTCTCCCCCCTTCGGCTGTTTCTGCAGCTCAAACAGCACCACTCCCTGCAACGGAAGAGCAGCCCGCTGCTGCTGCAGCTGCTGCAGCAGCTGCTGCAGCAGCAAATCATCCTCCTCACCTTCCGTTGCTGCACTGCTGCTCGACTCTAGGGACGCCTTGCTGCCGCTCCTGCTCAGCCCCACAGGCGTGGGGGAGATGCTGCTGCTGCTGCTGCTTCTGCTGCTGCCGTACTGCTGCTGGTGCTGCTGGTGGTGGTGTTGCTCCGAGGCGTCCGCAGTACTGCTGCTGCTGCTGCTGCTGCTGCTGCTGGGGAGCCCCTCATTCACATAACATAATACGTTAGGGGCCTCGCTGCCGTGGGGCGCCTCCAGCAGCAGCGCAGCAGGTGCTGCTGCCACTCGCAGCACCTGCTGATGCTGCAGACAGCCTGGACAGATGCTGGGGGAGTCTGCAGCATCACGCACAGCAGCAGCAGCACCTGCTGCTGCTGCTGCTACTGCGCTGGATCCTGCCCGGATGTGTGCTGCCTGTGTGGCTGCTGCTACTGCTGCTGCTTCCGGAGAATCAACTGCTGCTGCTGCTGCTGCTGCGCACAGGGCCTCTAATTCTTCTTCTTCTCGCTGCTGCTTGGCGAGCTGCTGCAGGGCTTCCTGTTCCCGCTGCAGCATCTCTGGCGGCGTTGCTGCTGCTGCAGCAGCTCCCGGCTGCTGCTGCACCGCCGCAGCCCATCTGCTGCCAGCAAAGAACGTGTATAATGCTGCTCTTCCGCTGCCCTCACCCAGCCCCAGCAGCTGTTGCACAGCAAGAGAAGAAGCAGCAGAGCCTCCTGCTGCTGCTGCTGCTGCTAAGCCCTCCTGCTCTAGCAGCCTCTCCCTGCATGCAGGGTTCAGGGCCCCCACATCAGCAGGAGCCAACGGCCCCGATGCAACTGAACCCATGACAAGCGATTGCTGCTGCAATTGCTGCTGCTGCTGCTGCCGCTGCTGCTGCTGCTGATGTTGCCGTTACTACGGCTTCAACAGACAGGCGAGGGCTCGAGGATGGATCGCAGCAGCAGCTGCTGCTGCTGCTTCAGTTGGCTACTGTTGCACGTGTGTTGCTGCAAGGTTTCGGCGCTGCTAGCCGCTCCAAACAGCAGCGATGCCTGCTGCTGCTGCTGCTGCTGTTGTTGTTGTTGTTAGATCAACTAAAAGGGCGGTTGCTGCTGCAGGTGTACAGACACCTTAACGCACACAGGGTCAAGAATAGCACCAACAACACTAGAAGTATACGCAGCACGAGCAGCAGTAGCTGCAGCAGCTGCAGCAGCAGCTGCTGCTGTCTTCCTCAAGCTGCTGCAGCAACACCGCAGCAAAACATGTAAAAGGACAGGAAAAATAAAAAAATAAACAGTATGAGAAGGATTGGCTTCGAGCAGCCCCCAGATGCAGCTCTAGCTGCTGGATAAAGGAGATTAGCTGTGTCAATAAAGCAGCAGCAGCTGCAGCAGCAGCAGCAGCAGCAGCAGGACAGTAGCCCCTTGTAGGGAGGATTGCGTAAGATGTGTTATGATGGTGGGGCTGCTGCTGCTGCTCTTGTTGCTGTATTAAGTATGCATCTTTAGAGGTAGTTTGCTGTAGATTTTCCTACTGCTGCTTTTGTGATGTCTGTTGCTTCTTCCTCTTCTGCTGCTGCTGCTGCTCCTCCCGCTCCTGCTGCTGCTGCTGCTGCTGCGTGTGTGTCCTTGCTGCTTGCTGCTGTTGCCGCTGCTCGTGAAATATGGCTTTATTTTGTGGTTTTGTTAGGTTTTGTGTTTTGTTTCAACTCCATATTGCAGTAGCGCAGCAGCAGCAGCCGCAGCAGCAGCCTCAGCAGCAACAGCAGCAGCCGCTGCTGCAGCCGCTGCTGCAGCTGCTGTATTGCCCGCTTTGGTGCTGCAGTACGGCGTCGCGCTGTATTTCTGCAAATTCATTTGGGTCCGTAGTGCTGGATGATGTAAGCATAGGGCCCTGACGGCGAGCTGAGTTGCAGCAGCAACTGCAGCAGCAGCAGCAGCAGCG
The DNA here is from genome assembly GCF_000499425.1 of Eimeria acervulina. NCBI lineage: Eukaryota > Apicomplexa > Conoidasida > Eucoccidiorida > Eimeriidae > Eimeria > Eimeria acervulina. Next base: position 25,447 of record NW_013549963.1, on the reverse strand, counting down.
ATGCTGCTGCTGTGGCCGATGGGGGTGCGCCACACAAGTTAAACTTGTTATCCTTGCTCTGAGAAAGCTTACGGACCCTTAGATGCAGCAGCAGCAGGAATGAGAACAGCAGCAGCAGAAGCAGCAGCGGCAGCAGCAGCAAGGTTCGATCGATCATGAGCCTTTGCGTACACTGAAGCTGCTCTGTAGTGCTGATGCTGCTGTGCAGCTGCATGATTTATGCGTGTTTACTGTGTGGAGTTCTGTGTGGGTGGTTAGCTGCAGCAACAGCGGCAGCACAACAGCAGCAAAGCAGCGGAGACGTCGTCTCTCTGTCTATTCGTCGGTTGCATGTGTGCGTTGGCTGTCTTTCTTTTTCGATGTCTTAAGTCCTTTCTTGTCCCCTTCTATTTTTCTGTTCGTCTCTGGTGATGTTATGTGCACATTGTGTTGCACTCTTTTGAGCTGGGCGTGTTGTTGATGCTATGCTCCGCATGATGCAAAGAGAGGCTGGTCTGGAAGGCGAAGCTACATCTTTAACGCATTAAATAATTATTTAGTAACATACACATACGCAAATATAATTATGATATTAGAGATGCAGCCACCGGCACACATGACCTGTTGTGGGATCGTCGTCCCCCGGTTCTGGAATCGTCTCCGGTGGTTCATTAGTTGAGTTTGAGGGGTTGCTGCGGTGGTCATTTGTTCTAGGGAGGTTCGCGCAACAGATCATTTGAATATTGCTGTGATAAGTGCAAACGACTGTCTCTTAGCTCAGACAGAAGGGGGGTTAGTCTCTCAACAGGGATAGAGGCTTGAGGGAGTTGTTGTACGGGAGAGCCAAAGTAGGAATTGGGTTGTTGACAAACGAGAAAGAGAAGCAGAGACGGTTATCTCCGAACAGAAGTTAAGGCTGGAGGGGCTTGTTGTCTCCAAGCAGATGCTTGCTTGCGTATGAGGTTATGCTGCATCAACCTGTTTCCTTTCGCGCGTGGTTAAGGCTAGTTAGGTTCTGCCCTCTTGCGGGAGAGGAGAAGAAGGGCCGGGTTTATTATTGCGCTGTAATGAGCACAGCCTCTGCATCTCTTCCTCGTAATAATGCTTTAAACAGAGAGACAATCCCTCCGCTGCTGTCGACCATCCCAAGATGAAGCACACTCTGGTGGGGGAGCAGGGGAGGGTTTCTTCGCTCCTTTGGAGTTGTGCTTTCGTCTTCGCAGTGCACAAGAGGCTGCTATGACAATGCTGATTATATCTAAGCAGCAGTAGCGTATCCCTAAGCACATCAGAACTATGGAAGCTTTCAGGCTTGCGCTGAGATGTAGGTTTAATGACGCCTTCTTGACGGCTTCATCATTGCGGGGCAGTGATGGAGCCTTAAGAGTTGGGAGCCTTAAGCACAGATCCATCTTGAGACAACTCTTTATTTACTCATCTGAATGGTAAGCGGTGATTAACACTGGTTCTGATGCAGGGCTGATATCTAAAGCTACAACAAAAGATGTAGCCTATCTGTTCGCTAATATGGCCTCAACTACGAAGTGGATTATGCTGCAATGGTATAGGATTTCTTTACTGGAGAAGCTCACCACGACATAACTTTAGGCGTACCATGGGGGGACCAGGAGAGGAAACGCATGCAGCCTCCAGACGAGCGGCTTGAATTATATGTGCTGGGGAGCAGTGAGACAGCTCCTCCCTTAGCGCTATCAACAGTATCGGCATCATCTGTGAAGTGACTGTCTCAGGAAGAAAGGAGAGAGGAGGCTCGAACGCCGAGTAGAAACGCTGCAGGAGAAGACGCATGCACTCAGTCTTGTTGCTCCTACAGCGACAGCGGTTTAAGGATGTCTCGATTCAGTCTACATCCAAGGAACAGCACAAGTGCTCACAATTGAACAAACAGCTCTCAGATGTACTATCTAACAAGACAGTAGCTTCCAGAGAGGCGGTCTCGCTTGAGCTGCCCAATGAACCGCATCATACTCACTCCGGGCGCAGCCCGGAGGTATGTTATGAGATGCGTGCGACACCCTACCATAAAAAGGAGGCTGAATGGCAAGTAGACGAACTGCTCATAACATGCAAAGCTCAACAACCACCGAAAGCCTTTGCTAGCAATACGGTGGTGGAAGGGGGTGCGTGCGCATCGAATGCAGACCCCTTTATTATCAGATGACGGAGGAAAAAGAGTTTCCGACGCCCCTGAACGACGAACTAGTGGACTGTTTGCAACGTTCAGCACTTTGTTTATCAGCTGGCCTCATTGACGCTATGTTTAGGTCTCAATACTTCCGAACGAGAGGCAAGAGACTCTGTTCATTCACTCAAGCTACAGTAGACCTGCACGCTTTTTCCTTCACAAACGCTCTTGCCGAGTTGCAGCGGCTTGCAAATAAAGGTTTGCTAAGCCCAATAAATGGGTGATGAATAAATATCTACACGGACGAAGTGCATATGCTCCAGTGGAATGTGCAGGGAGAACTTGCAGCACGTGGGGTGTACTCTGCAACTGCAACAAGAGAAGCAGTGGTTCGTAGAGGCAAAAAGTATTCACTGTTAACATCACCTATTAGCTTCTTGAGTTCCGCGGCTCTGCATTATAACTAGAGCCATATCCAGCTACGATGGAGGCCATTTGAATGCAGCGTTTCCTTTTATGCTCTCGTGCGGGCGTTCATATGTTCCTCAGTATCACACACAACCTACGATTGAGAAAGGCGAAGGCGCCGCAACAGCTCATCAACAGTACACGAAGTAATCACATCAACATGGGGAGCAGGCGGAGTGCAGCATTACCAGCAGCATCAGCTAGCAGCAGCACCAGCTGCAAGCAAGCGAGCCACTTGTGCTGATTCCGAGATACCCTAACACAGGGAAGAAAGACACTTCTTCTGCAGCACTGGATACACCTCAGCAGCAGGCGATGCACCAACAATAAAGTTGCAGCAAGTGATGGTGCAGGAGGAACAGATGAAGCAGCAGAAACAACACGTGCAGCACCAGCAAGTGAGGCAGGAGAAGCAGGAGCTGCAGCCCGCCTGCTGCAGCAGAATGCTTTGCCACTAGAGCAACGTTAGACTATCAGATATCCGCAGTGACTGCTTCAGCAACTGCTGCAGCAACTGCTACAGCAGCTTATTGCGTAGGCAACGATATTGTTGATATATCTCCGCGATGAGCAGACACCCGGACGCCTCGCAGCAGAACGCGTGGAAGCAGCAGCAAATAGGTGCAACAGCAGCAGATGGAGCTCTGTCCCTCTTCGCTACTTTCCGCGACTGCAACGAGAGTCCCTTGCTGCATCTCAGGAGCTTCGTGAAATGCAATTGAGCAAAAGTATGAAAGAAAGAGCTCTTATGAAGCAGATGATAGCTTACCCTCTTCTCCCCAGAGGCTCTGTACACAGCAACACAAAGGCCTGGGGGTTGGGAGAGGAGACAGCATAGAGAGAGACAGCTTCAGATGAGTTGCAGTGCATGCTGCTGCAACAAATGCAGCAAGGCCCCTACTCACACGTGCAGAGGCAAGCCCCTTTGTGGTGTCTGCACCAATACTGCAGGCTGCTGCTGCGCTTCTGCTTGCCTGCAGCATGCATACTACGGCCTATCAAGTGTATATACACCAACAACATATTGAGGTTGCTGCAAGCAGCAGATCCATAGCAGCAACGAAGCACCCACAACACAGCAACACAGGTAGAGATAGCTGCAGCGCTATAGCGCTCCTTCCGCCTTTCTTTTACTGTTAATTTGCTGCTTCTCTGAGATGCCAAGCACATGCATACATTGGCTGCAGTAGCAGCAACAGCAGCAGCGGCAGCAGCACAGCCAGCAGCAGCAGCAGCCCCGCGGTAGACCTTGGGGGTTTGTTAGTGGAATTTGCTTGTTAGTAGCTTAAAAAGAAGCAGAAAACAAAAATTAAGGTTATTATTGAATATAAAACTGCAAAACAGACGTTATATTGCAGATTGGATGCAAGAGAAGAAAGCGAACAGCAGCAACGGATGGCTGGAGCGAGCAGCAGCAGCAGGGATTGATGCAGCAGCAGTGCCTTTCAGCGATTTGTTTGTTTGCTTATTTCTTCGATATACTGCATTATAATTGCACGAAAACAACCGAAGCTCTGAGGTGTATAGACACCCCGCTGGAGCCCCAGCCTGCATGCCCCTCTGCTATTGGGTCTCTTGCAGTTTCTTCTTCGTGGCTTTGCTGCAAAACTGTTTGTAATCTTTAAACAGACTTTGAGGTGTATATATATGTGCGATAGCCCCCACAGTACTCTGAAGACGCCTCTGGGAGGGAAGGGGCCCGTCAATCGTGCTGCAGCAGCAGCTGCTGCTTCCATTGTCTGTCGCAGCAGCAGCAGCAGCTGCTGCTGCTGCTGTGCTCAGGCGACAGCTGTTTCTACTGCTGGAGAAGCTGTTGCATCAGAGTAGTGGGGGAAGCTGCTGCTGCAGCTGCTGCCGCAGCCGAATAGGCTGCAGCGCAGCGTGATTTGCTGTCGCTGCTGGTCGTGCTGCTGCTGCTGCTGGTGCAGCAGCACAGACGGCAGCTTTGCAGCAGCAGCGTCATCATCATCAGCAGCAGCTTTTGCAGAGGAGCTCAGCTTCAACGATGAAGAGGCTCAGCAGCAAAGGCAGGCGCCGCGGTGGGCCTCGCGGGGAGGCTGCTGCTGCTGCTGCTGGCCGCGGTGGCGGCTATCGGATGAGAAACAGCAGCGTTGATGCTGCAGCAGCAGATGCACACAACGATGAAACATTTGCTCTCGATAACCCCATCGGTAAGCTGCTGCTGCGCCTTGCAGCAGATGCATCACCAGCAGCAGCTGCAACACCGTGCAGCAGATGCGGCACCAGCAGCAACAGCTGCAGCAGCTGCAGCACATGTAGTAGATGCAGCAGATGCAGCACCTTCAGCAGCCGCAGCAGATGCAGTACATGCAGCAGCAGCTGCTGCAGCAACTCCTGCAGCAGCAGGTGCAGCAGCTTGTGCAGCAGCTTCCACAGCAGGTGCTGCAGCAAGTGCTGCGCATTGATGCTTGTGAAGCTGCAGGGGTCTCGCTTTATTTGCTGCTGTTTGTCTCGCAGGAGATGACTGGCAGCCAGACGAGGCCCACTACAAAGAATTTGAACTCCAGAAGCAGCAGCAGCAGCAGCAGCGGCAGCAGCAGACGGAGCAGCAGCAGACCACTTCATATTCACACCATTTAGATGAGATGCCTCACCAGGTGAGACTGCTGTTGCTGCTGCTGTTGCTGCTGTCGCTGCTGTTGCTGCTGCTCGACGGTTGCTGCTGTGTGTGCGGTTGCTGCTGCTGCTGTTGCGTCTGTGGTTTCTTGAATGCAAAAGAAGCTTCTGGTGCAGCTCCGCAGCAGCAGCAGCAGCGGCATCAAGGTGTGGCTAGCGGGTTTGCTGCTGCTGTTTGTTTTGCTGCTGCTGCAGCGCTTCGAGCTGCCTGAGTTCTTTAGCACCGACGCCAGGGGGCAGCCAGTGGATGTTCTTCTTGAGTCTCTTGAACCTGAGACGGATGATGCTGCAGCTGCTGGCAGCAGCAGCAGCAGCAGCAGCTGCGGACCCATGTTGGAAGCCCCCTTCGACGCTCTGCATGCAGGCCCTTCCCTGGGGCAGTTCCCACATGGACTGCAGCAAGACATGCACCTGCAGCAGCAGCAGCAGCAGCAGCAGCAGCTGCACCCACTGCAGCATCTGCAGCAGCAGGTGCCGCCTCACTATCAACACCACGTCAGCAACTCAGCAGCAGCAGCAGCAGCAGACCCGTTGCCTCCCAAGGGCCCGTGTATGCAGTCTCTGCTCTGCGCAGATGCAGAGAAGCTGCTGCGCCCACCTCCTGGCTTTGATGGGGAAGGCGCGCTGCTGCAGCAGCAGCAGCAGCAAGCAGCAGCAGCAGCAGCTGCTGCTGCTGCTGTCAGCAGAGACCCAGCTGTCTTGATGGCGGAGACTGCAGAGGGCGTGGCATCCCACTTTGCGTGGACGCCAAGCAGCAGCAGCAGCAGCAGCAGCAACACAGGACCAATGCGTGAGCTGGTAGGGGCTCAGGAGGGCGCTTTTGCTGCTGCTGCTTCTGCTGCTGCCGCTGCGATGGAAGCTGCTAACCTTCGGGTTGGGCTCGACCGGCCGGTGCAGCTGCAGCAGCAACAGCAGCAACTGCAACATCAACAGCAGCAAGCTGCTGCTGCCGTTTTGCCTAGGTGGAATGGCCCGGAAGATTTGTGGACCTCAGCTGACCAGCAGCAGCAGCAGCAGCAGCAGATGTTACTGCTGCAGCAGCAGCAGCGCGGTCTCTGTGGGAGTGTCATGGGTGGTCCACCAGGCATGCAGCAGCAGCAGCGAGAACCGTTGCTGCAGCATGAGGTTCTGGAGCAACAGCTGCTGCAGCGGCAGCAGCAGCATTTGCAGCAGCAGCATTTGCAGCAGCAGCATTTACAGCAGCAGCATTTGCAGCAGCAGCATTTGCAGCAGCATTTACAGCAGCAGCATTTGCAGCAGCAGCAGGTTGGCATCCCAGAAAGGAACTCCCCAGCGGGAAAGCACGTATCCCCGCAGCACTTTCAGCAGCAGCAGCAGCTGCTGCAGCAGCAGCTGCTGCAGCAGCAGCAGCAGCAGGAGAGAGAGCAAAGGGCTTCAAGGGGTTTGCCTGAGAGGCCGAGGGGCGGAGACATGCGATCTTCTGGGGCTGCTCACGGTCGGCTGCCGCATGCAGCAAGCAGCGTGGATCAGCAGCAGCAGCAGCAGCAGCAGCAGCAGGCACAGCAGCCGCGTGTGCGCACTCAGCAGCAGCAGCAACAGGCGCAACAGCAGCCGCAGCCACAGCGCCGCAGGCAGCAGCAGCAGCAGCAGCAGCAGCAGCAACCAGCGCAGCAGGAGAAGGGGCGACGGCATCCGAAGCAGCAGCAGGAGTTGCATGTTCCGAACGGCAGCAGCAGCAGTAGTAGCAGAAGCAGCAGCAGCAGCATTATATGGCCTCCGCCCATAGTCCCTATGACTCGGGGGTTAGTGGATTATATAATTAAAGAAAAGATTGAAGACGGCAGCAAATGGTTTGGTGCTGTACCAGATGCCTCTCCAGCAACACCTGCAACAACTCCCAGCCCTAACCCCAGCAGCAGCAGCAGCAGCAGCAGCAGCAGCAGCAGCAGCAGCAGGGGCGGTGGCGGCGGTGGTGACGACGGGGGCATTAGCAGGAGCAGGAGCAACAGCAGGAGCAGTAGCAGCAGCAGCAGCAGCAGCAACAGCAGCAGCAGCAGCAGCAGCAGCAGCAGCGGGTTTATGACGGCTCACGACTTTGATGTTATTCTGAGGGTGCAGCTCTCACAAACTTCGCGGCGCCCTGAGCTGCAGAAATACACCGGGAGATGGAACTTCCGTTGCATGCGCAGCAGCAGCAGCAGCAGCAGCAGCCAAATGCCCTTTGAACTTGAGAGCTCTTTGAAGCAGCTCGCACAGACAGCAGGGACCCTCGGGACGCCTGCTGCTGCTGCAGCAGCAGCAGCTGTTGCTGCTGCTGCTGATGCATCGCCTTCTGATGTTCATACTCTTGTCAGCAACTCGTGCATGCACCGGAAGCTGCTGGGCTCTATCTCAGCTGCTGAAGCAGCAGCGCTGCTGGAGGCAGCAGAGAAGGAGCAGCAATTGCCTCCGGATGCTGCTGCTGGTGCAGAAGCAGCTGCTCCTGCTGCGGCGAAGGCTCAGGCGGCCGCTGCTGCAGGCTCTGCTGCCTCAGAGGCTGCAGAAACGCAAACTCCTGAAGGCAGCAGCAACAGCAGCAGCAGCAGCAGCAGCGGGGTGCACAAGAAGTTTGGGCGCGTGGCGTATGCATCTATCCGACACCCTCGGAATGCAATTCATATAGACAGGCGTTCACAGCAAGAAGAAGATGCTTCAGACACTTCTGCTGCTGCTGCTGCTGCTGCAGTCGCCAGCAGCAGCGCAAATGGCGCCATTAAACAACGCCCCACACAAGAGCTCGTCAGACAGGTCCGTGCTGCCTCTGCTGTTGCTGCTGCTGCTGTTGCTGCTGCTGCTGTTCTTGCTGCTGCCGCTGCTCATGATGGGGGTGCTGCGGGTGCTGCAGCAAATGGTGCAGCTGCAACAGATGGGTTTGCGCTCTCTTGCTGCTCGTTGCAGTGTCTCGGGAGGTTGCTGCTGCTTGCAGTCTGTTGTTGCTGCTTGTTGCTGCTTCTTGTTGCTGCTTGGTGCTACTTGACGCCGTTGAGTTCATTGTGTATGGTTCAAACTGTGCCGTGCTCTGCTGCTGCTGTTGCTGCTGCTGCTGCTGGTTTGCTGCAGCTGTCGCTGGGGGCACCGGGGCTGAGCCCGCTGCAGTCTTCTTTAGCCGTGCAGTCTATAGTGGAGGACTGCCACGACATCCGCCTCACTGCTTCAGCGCTGCTTGCAGAGCTCGAGGTGAGGGTTTAGGGTTTAGGGTTTAGGGTTTGGATGGGAGGGGAGACAAGAGGGGTTCAGATTGCTTGAGGGTTTACGGGGCAGCAGGTAGATTGGAAGGGTTTAGAGAAATTGAGGGTTTAGGGTTTTGTTCTGCTGCTGCAGTGTCTAGGGTTTAGGGTTTAGGGTTTAGGCCTAGGGTTTAGGGTTTGTAGCACTTGAAAGAGTTACCTCCATGCCTCTATGCTGCTGTTGTGTTGCTGCTGTGACGCTGCTGCTATGTTGCTGTTGCTACTGCTGCTGCTGCTGCTGTTTTTTTCTGTTGCTGCAGGAGTGCCCAGCAGGCCACGTGGCAGCTCGCGGCCGTTTGCAGCAGCAGCTGCAGCACACGCTGCAGCAGGCAGCTGAATTGTTGCTGCTGCGGCACTGCTGCTGCACCCTTGCGCCTCCAATGCCTTATCTTCTTGATTTCTGGGCTCCTGCGTGCTGCTCCTCCCCTTCGGAGTACGTCGTTAGGTTGCGGCAGCACTACCTGCGGCAGCAGCAGCAGCAGCAGCAGCAGCTGCAGCAGCTGCAGCAGCAGCAGCAGCAAGAGGAGGAGGGTTTTATGGGGGTGTTGCCTTCGGACTTGAGCCTTTCGTTGTCTCAAGGGCGCCGCAGCAGCAAATGGATGCTCGAGAACGTGGCCAGCAGCAGCAAGAGTATGAAGCTGCTGCTGGGGTTGCTGCCGCTGCTGTCAGACCCTTGCGTCTCTTGTCTTCTGCAGGGGCTGCTGCTGTGCTCTGAGATATTAGAAGGGGTTTTCGCTGAAGCAGATCGTGTCCTCCTTGCTGCAACAGCAGAGGCAGCAGCAGCAGGAGCAGCAGCAGGAACAGCAGCAGCAGGCGCAGCAGCAGGCAGTGAATTTAGCATTAGTTTGTTTGAGGAGGTGTTGAATTCAACAGGGATATCTCCTGCTGCAGTTGCTGCCGTTGCGAAGGGGAGTTTGCTGCATTTGCTGCTGCATGCATCGCCGGGGTTCGAACGCGGGTCTCTCTGCTTCTATTTGCTGCTGGGGGCCCTGCGGGTCTTCAGAGCAGCAGGGCCCTCAAGAACAGCAGTGCTTTGCAGCTTTTTAGATATCTTAGGGGGGGGAGACAGGGGATTGACACACATAGCCAAGCATGCAGTAAGCATACAAATGCTGCTGCTGCTGCTGCTGCTGCTCGCTGTGCTGCTGCTTCTGATGGTGCTTATGCCCCGGTTGGCGCTGATGCTGGGGCTTCGGCCCGCGCTGCTGCTGCCGCTGCGTGTTCCGCTGTTTGTGCTGCTGCTGGGCCTTGTGCTGCTGTTTTGTGCTGCTGCTGCTGCTGCTTGTGTTGATGCTCGTGCTGCCGCCGGTGCTGCTGCTACGCGTGCTGCTGCTGCTTGCGCTGCTGCTTGTGCTGCTTGTGCTCCCGGTGATGGGGTGGTGGTGGTGTTGCTGCTGCTGCTGTTGCTACTGTCGTTTCGTTGCTGTTTCTCCTGGTTGCTGTTGCTGCTGTTGCTGTTTCTGCTGCTGCTGGCTTTGCTACTCTTGCTGCTGCTGCTGCTCCGGAGCCGCAGGGTATTATTTAGCGCTTCTGGGCAGGGGGTGGACTCGTGCTGCTGTGCATTTGCTGCTGCTGCTGCTGCTGCAGACGGGAGCCTGCTTCCTTTCATTGCTGATGCTGCATCTTCCTCGCGCTGAGGGGACGGCAAATTTGGGTCAAATGTGAGTTGAGGGTCTGGAGTTTAGGGTTTAGGGTTTAGGGTTTAGGGTTTCGTGTTGGGATGCACATCGCAAGCTGCTGCTGCTGCTGGAGCTGCTGCTGCTGCGTTTGCTGCTGCTGTGTTGCGCTGCTGCTTCAGGAAAGTGATTACACGTTTCCTTCGTCTTGTAACAGACGCATTAGTCTTCTTATTGCATAGGGACGCCGGCCAGGAGGCCAACAAACAGCAGCAGCAGCAGCAGCAGCAGCAAGTGCTGCTGCAGCGGCTGCGGCCTCTAATCCGCAGCCTGCTGCAGCAGGCAAGGCACTGCCCCGCATGGGCTGCAACAATAACGACGCAAGCGATGTACGTTTATTATTATATTTGATTTAATTCGTCTGTCTCCTTTTCTGTCTCCTTGTGTGTCTCCTTTATTTGTTTGTTTGTTTGTTTGATATTTTATCTGATGCTGTTAGGGCCTCCTTTCGTTTATTTCTGTCTCTATTGCATTTGCTTCTGTGTCTGTGCTGCTGCTAGCAGCAACACAGCTTTTCTTGTTGTCTCCTTCTGTCTCTGTCTTCGCCTTCTTTTGTCTCCTTTTGTCTTTGTTTATGGCTGTCTTTCTTTTTTTATGTTTTTGCTTCTGTCTCTGTCTCTGCCTCTGTCTCTGTCTCTCTCTATGCCTGTCTTTATTAGTGCCTTTATGTTTGTCTCTCTTTTCTTTTTGTTGTCTCTGTCTGTCTTTTTATTTATTTATTTAATTTATTTTTTAATTTATTTTTTTTGCTGTCTTCATCAGGAGTTCGCTTGGTGAGGCTTCCGCTCGCGACTTCCTCGCTTCTCTCGTAGCTGCTACGGAGTTCTAGCTGCTGCATCTGCTGCTGCTGCTGCAGCAGCTGCTGCTGCAGCTGCTGCTGCGGCTGTACTGCAGCAGCGGGTGCAGCACTCGCACTGCAGCAAATACTGCTGCTGCTGCTGCACTGCACCATCTGCTATAGTAGCAAGGGCTACTACTGGTGCAGCAGCTGGCTAGAAGCGCTGTTGCTGTTGCTGCTGCTGCTGCTGAGTAGAGCAGCAGCCTTCTGCAGCAGCAGTGCTGCATTGCAGTGTATGTATGCATGTCTCTAATAGCGATAAGAGAGTAGAAAGGAGACAAAAAGAAGACAATAAGGGGGACAGAAACGGAGACACGACTGACTGTCAGTACACCGCAGCAGGCAGAGGAGACATTCCTTGATGTTTATCTTTTAATGATAAGCATGCCTGTAGCTGCAACTAGTTATTTCTCTTCATTTTAAACAATGCTATTTTGCTGCTGCAGCGGAAGTGCTGTTGCAGCAGAAGAAATGCTGCTGCAGCATGAGAGGAGACAGACGAAAAAGGAGACACACACAAACAAAAACAGAGACTGCAGCAAAGATGTGCATACAGAGACAGAAGCAGCAACAAGAGAGAGATAAAGACAGAGACAAACAGAGACAGAGAGACAGCAACAAATAGACATACAAACGGAGACAGAAGCAGCAACAAAAACATAAACACGAAGACAGAGAAACAGCAAAAGAGAGGTAAGTACAGAGAGAGAGAGAGACAGCAAGAGAGATTTATATTTAGAGACAAAGAAGAGAGACAGAGAGACCAGCGATAGATAAAGACAGAGACAGAGACAGAGACAGACACTATATATATATATAGACGGAGAGACAGCAACGAAGAAGCACAGGGACACAGAGAGACAGTAAAACAGCAGACAGAGACAAGAGGAGACAGAGACAAAGGCAAACAGAGAGAGAGAGTTAGAGGTAGAGACAGAGAGAGACAGGGTATAGAGACAGGAGACAGAGACAGAAACACAGAAGAGACTGAGACAACGAAAAGAGAGGAGACACCTAAAAGAGAGAGACGAAGTCAAAAGGAGACAAAGAGACAGCCAGCCAGAAGGGGCTAAGGAGAGAGAAGCAACAGCAAAACAGCTGCGGGTTTGCTGCAGAGCAAAGACAACAAACAGCAGCAGCAGCAGCAGCAGCAGCAGCAGCAGCTTGAGGGGAGACGCCCTCTAGGCGAATGCACGCTTGAGTGTATCTGCATAGAGGAGACAGACAAATATAAATTCTTCATAAAATAACGGAAGTAATTTGTTTGTTTTGTCGCTAGACCGCAGCAGCCCACTGTCTGCTGCTGCTGCTGCCTTGAGCAGCACCCAAGGCAGCAGCAGCAGCAGCAGACAGTGGAAGCCACAGCAGCAGCTGCCGCAGCAGCGGCAGCAAGGACGGAGCCCGCCTAAATGAAGGCGAGAATGCGTGAGATAAGAAGTGAGACACTGCAGCAGATCGGATGAGACACTTCAGCAACGGAAACACCAGCAGCTGCAGCAGCAGCAGCAGCAGCAGCAGCAGCAGCTTTACAGAGCAAGACATTCTGCTGCAGGGACGGCGGTCCTCTCTTCTAGCGTTGGCTTGACGCTGCCATAGATAACGATATGGCCTGCTGGTGCTGCGGGAGCTGCTGCTGCTGTTCCTCTACAGCTGCTGCTGCAGTTATTGTTGCTGTTGATGCTGCTGCTGCTGCAGTCGCTGCTGCTATAAGGCCCTATATACACTTCTGGCTCCCAGGTGTCTGTGCACTCAATAGAAATATACGGTCTCCAAACGGAGACATCAGGGCCGAGCGATGCTCCCCCCTGCTGCAGCAAGCCGCCTACCTCGCTGCTGCTCTTGTGCAGTGCTCGTTCATCTCTAGCTGTAAAGACAACGATTCGGGGCTTAACACCTGAAGCTTCACCGTCTCCAGCTGCTGCTGCTGCTGCTGCAGCAGCAGCAGCAGCAGCAGCAGGTTCCGGGTTAAACTGCTCGTCTATTATGAGGTTGCGAGTGGTGAATATCTGCACTGCTGCGGTGTCTCCGCGTCTGCAGCTAACATACGGCTGAAAAGAAGGGCTCTGAATAATCTCAATTCGCGGAGTGCTGCTGGGGAGCAGCAGCAGCACAGGCTGCTGCTCTGCTGCTGCTGCTGCATGCGAACGGCCTTCATACACTGGTTGCAACTGAGCACGAGGAGAACAGCCCAGAGAAGGAATCTGCTCTAAGAGACCCTCATCATCATCATCATCTTCTTCTTCTTCTGCTGCTTCTGCTGCTGCAGCTCCTGCTGCTGTTGTTGCTGCTGCTGCTGCTGCTGCTGCTTCGGTCTCCTCCTTCGCCCGAGCTATCGCAAGCAAACTCTGCTGCATTGCCCCCAGCTGCTCCTCTAATTCTCTATACCCCATCTTAATAGCAACAACTTCGTCTTCTTGCTGCATGCGCAGCCGCAGCACCTCGCGCGACTGTGCTGCACCTCCTGCTGCGGCTGCTGCTGCTGTTGCTGTTGTTGCTTCCCCTGCGGCGTCTGCAACAAAGCCCTCACAATCCTGCAGCGCTGCAGCAGCAACAGCTGCAGGACCCTCTGCTGCTGGGCCCCCCCGCAGCTGCACCCCCGTAAGCCAAGCCCTCTGCTGCAGCTGCTGCTGCACTGCCTCCAGCCGCTGCAGGAGACCGTGCGACTCTGATAGGAGGCCCTTGAGGACATCTAGGCTTTGCTGCTGCTGCTGCTGCTGCTGCCGCACTTCTTGCTGCGTCTGCCGTATCAGCTGCTTAATCTCTTCTGCTCGTGCAGACCCTTCAGGGTAGACTGAAGCAGCAAAGGGGGCCCCCATCACACTCACAGGGGGGCCCCCTGCCTGAAGCATCTCAGTCAAAGGAGGGGCCCCTAGCTGTTGCTGCCCTGCGCCTCCTCCAGCACCTGCTTCTTCAGCAGCAACAGCAGCAACAGGAGCAGCAGCAAATGGTGTGGGGCCGAGGCTGAAGGCCCCCAATGCTGCTTCCAGCTGCTGCTGCTGCTGCTCTAAGAGCTGCTGAGTTAACTCGAGCCTATGCAGCAGCTGCTGCATGATGTTAGAGTCATCAGCAGCAGCAGGGGCCCGCTCGCCTGTACCCTTTGCAGCGTCTGTTGCTGCTGTTGCTGTCGCTGCTGCTGCTGCACCTTGGGGGCCCCCACCAGAGAAGGGGGCCCCTTCATCTTCTATGTGCTGCAGCAGGGTCCTCATCGTGTCTTGACAGAGCCGCGACAGGCGCAGCTCGGGTTGTGTAGAGCACCAGATGCTGTTCAAATCAATTCCGTGGGCTTCCCCTGCAAACAGTTGCTGCTGCTGCTGCTGCTGCTGCTGCTGCTGCTGCATGCACGCTAGGGACGTGGGGGCCTCGGGGGGGCCCCCCTCTGCTGCAAGGGGCCCCCCACTGCGGCTGCCGGGCGCAGGGGGGTTTGATGCTGCAGGGGGGCCCCTGGAGGGCAGTGCAGCAGCACTGGAGGGGGCCCCCAGCAGCGCGAGCTGCTGGGGGCCCCCCACCTTGCTGCCATTTTGGGGGGCCCCCAAGCCTACTGCCTCTAAGAGAAGCTGAGAACGTCTCTGAGCAGACAGCAGCAAATCGACAGCTACCTGCAGCACAATCATAACAGCTGATCCTACGCGCCGCTGCTTGCTAGCAACTAGGGGGGCCTCCGTATTGGATTGGGGGGCCCCCAGGGGCCCCTCCCCTGCTGCTCCGCTGCTGCTGCTCGCCTCAGCACTCAAAGCAAACCCTCCAGGGGGAGCCCCCAGGGGCCCCAGGGGCCCCCAAAGGCCTTTAGGGGCCCACAGGGGCCCCCATAGACCCTCCCCGCCGCTGGCTCGAGAGAAATATGAACTAGTGGTGCCTGTGCTGCTGAAGCTCAGAGAAGGGCCCTCACGAGGTGCAGCAGCAGCAGCAGCAGTAGATGCACTCGTTGCTGCTGCTGCTGCTGCAGGTGAGCCGCTAGAGGACGCCACTGCTGCGCTCAACAAAGGGGGGCCGTGCTGGTGCTGCGGAATGTGGGGCCCCTCATTGGGTGCTGCTTGCCCTCCACTATCCGTTGCTGTTGCTGCTGCTGCTGCTGCATCTGCTGCTGCTTTTTCTGCTGCATCTCTACAGGCTGCTGGTTCAGGCAACGCCTTTATTTGCTGCTCTAAGAAATCACAGAGCCAACGCCACAAACGAGGGGGAGGGGAAGGGGCCCACCCCTTTAGAGGAGGGGGCCCTAATTCTTGTATATCATCTTCTGCTGTTGCTGCTGCTGCTACTTCTGTTGCTACTGCTGCTGCAGCAGCTCCTGCATCTGCTGAGGGGGACGCTGGGGAGGGCCCTCCATCTGCTCCTGCGGTGGCTGGTGTTGTTGCTGCTGATGCTGCTGTTGCTGCTGCCGCTGCTTCTAGAGGCGAACCTTCGCTTGGGCATGGTAGACAGGGTACAGCTGACCCGTTGGGGGCCCCCAAGAGGATCGTATGAAGGGGGCCCCCCTGGGGGCCCCCCTGAGGGCCCCCCTGAGGGCCCCCCAATGAACCCTTTTGGGGGGGCCCTGGTGCGCTGGCGTCAAGGGCCCCCTGAAGGGGTTCATCGGGGGCCCCTTGGGGGCCTCCCGATGAAGCCCCTTCAGGGCCTCCAGAAGGGGGTATGGGGGGGCCCCCTTGTCGTTGGGTACAGAGGAGGGGGCCCCCTAGAATGCTTGGCCTCAGGGGGGGCCCCACGGGCCAGCCATCTGAGACGGCGAACGGTGCGAAAGTCATTTAAAAAGGTTTCATTGAATCTGAAGATTGTGAGCCTTGGGGGCCCCTGCATCGGCAGTGGAGCAGCAGCAGCAACAGCGGCAGCAGTAGCGGTGGCAGCTGCAGCGGTAGCAGCAACAGCGACAGCAGCTGCAGCGTGGGCTCCCTGCCCCTGAAGCTGTGCAACAAGCGGAGTAAAAGGTATTTAAATAAAAAAGAGAACAAACAAAACAACAAAAAAGAGAATAAGATGTTGATCCCAGCCACTTTTTGGGGGCCCCACCGCAGCAGCAGTATAGGGCCCCCGCAGCAAGCTGCCTGCAGCAGCAGAGGCATTTGCTGCTGTTGCTCTGTTTATTTGTTTAAAACAATTACATATTTATTGAAGTTAAAAAGAATTAATTTATATTTTAATATTAATGGGGCCTTCTCAGTACTCCATACAGCTGCTGCTGCTTAGCTAAGATACTTCTATGCTCTCTCCGCTTGCATGCAAACCCTTTGAATAAAAAGAAAATATAATAAAATATTTATTAAAGATATATTCTTTATATATTGTTTAGAGTGTATATATAATATATATGCCTTTTATAAATAATATATCAGTATGAGAACCTATATATTTATAATACCTACAATATATATATATATATATATATATATATATATCTACTATATATGCGTATATCAATATATCTAGCCAACAGAGATATAATTAATATAACAATATATATATGTATATATGTATATGTATTTAATAAAATAATATAATTGTATGTCAATATTAAATAGAGAAATATATATGTATAACAACATATCCATTCAATAGAAATAAATATACATAAAAAAGTAAATATAAGTATACAGTTATATGCATGTACATATAAGATAATAATAATAAAACATTTATATAATATATATATATATATATATCTTTAAGCCGCTACACCAAGGAGTAAGCCAGCTGCCCTAGCAACAACAGAGACCGTTAATATTGCTGCACATTGCTGTTGCTGCTGCTGCTGCTGCTGCTGCTGCTGCTGTTGCTGCTGTTGCTGCTGCTGCATGCATGCAAAGCAAATCTGCAGGACTTTATTTCGTCTTCTCACCGCAACAAAACCCACAAAAAAAAACAGAAAAGAGGCACCCGGCTGCGGGAGGTGCACATACACCCCAGAGCAGCAAATACAGAAACAAAGACATTAAATAAATAAATAAATAAATAAATAAATAAATAAGTAATTGTATATATAGACATACTAACAGGCCCTCTTCTTTCTTTGTTCATCGTGTGCTACATGAGACAAAAGGGGCAGCCGTCGGTCTTCTTTCATTGATTGTCCTGGGGGGTTTATAAATAGAAACAAAATGCAACACTTTGCTGCTGCTGCTGCTGCTGCTGCTGCAACTGCAGCAACTGCAGCAACTGCAGCAACTACAGCAACTGCAACAGCTGCAGCAGCTGCTGCAGCAACGCCGTATTAAAAACAACAGAACGACGTGGAGATTAACACGGCGAGTAAAATAATAATAAAAATATAATTAAAGAGCAGTAACAAATAACATTGATATGAAGGCAGCAGCAGCGATAAATCAGAGACAAAAGAAAAACTAAAAGGAGACAGCAAAAGGAGACATATCTAATAAGAGACACTTAAAAGAGATACTCGAAGGATATACGCAAACAGGAGACAGTAGAAAGAAGCTGTAAAAGGAGACAGTTAAAGGAGACAGCAAAAGGAGACAGTTAAAAGAGATTCTAAAAGGAGACAGTAAAAGGAGACAGTAAAAGGAGATAATAAAAGGAGATAGTAAAAGGAGACAGTAAGAGGAGACAGTAGAAGGAGACAGTAGGAGGAGACAGTAAGAGGAGGCAGTTAAAGGAGGCAGTTAAAGGAGGCAGTAAAAGGAGGCAGCTAAAGGACATAATGAAAGGAGACAGCTAAAGGAGACAATTAAAGGAGACAGCTAAAGGAGACAGTAAAAGAGGTGTCTCCCGCTTGCGTTTGTGCATTTTGTTTTCTCTCAGTCTCCCTCCAGCTCCCAGTTAGCTGCGTCTGCAGTATTATCTGCATCGATAGCGATGCCCTCTGTTACTGCGTACAGCAGCTTCCGGCGCAGCACCTCATAGCTTGAATAGGGGGGGAGATCCACCTGAGTTAACACCAGCAGCAGCAGCAGCATCAGCAGCAACAGCAGCAAAATCAGCAACAGTGAGATGAAGCCGCAGCAGCAACCAGACAAGGCACAGACAACCCGCTATGGCAGCAGCAGCGGCAGTAGCAGCAGCAGCACAGCTCGCCCTAGCAACAGCAGCAGCAGCAGCAGCAATTGCAGTAACGCTTCTAGCAACAGCAACTGCGAAAAAAGCAACATCGGCAGCAGCAGCACCACTACTGCTATCAGCAGCATCGGCAGCAGCAGCAGCACTACCGCCAGCAGCAGCAGCAACAGCAGCAGCAGCAGCAGCAGCAGGATCTGCAGCATGCGCCTCACCTGGAAGAAGCAGGTGTGTGATTGCGGCAGCATTTCGTCTGCGAGTCTCTGCATGGCGTTGCTGCCTGGTGCTTCGCTTGAGGAGACAAAGTTATTATTCAAGGAGACAGAATTGTTATTTAAAGAGACAAAATTATTATTTAAAGAGACAAAATTATTATTAGGAGCAGAACTAAAGTGTGCAACGACGGCGTCTCCAGACGCTGGGGTTGTGATGGTGCGCGTTGAGCTCCCTTCAGCTTCTTCTGTCTCTTCTTCACCATCAGCAGCAGCAGCAGCAGCAGCAGCGCCACCACCACCACCACCTGCACTTGCAGCAACAGCAGCAGCAGCTGTTGCTGCTGCTGCTGCTGATGCTGCTGCTGCTGCTGTTGCTGTTGCTGTAGGCCTACTGCTGCTGACCGAGTGTACAGGCACCTTTAGAGTGACTTCCATATCTTGCTCCCATGTTGCATGCGCCAGAGGCAGCCGAGAGCGCCCCCAAACAAAACGCAAAAATCTTTGTCTTTCTGCTTGAGAGAAGGACTCTAACGCCTGCCAGAACCACCTTATCTGCTTGTCAGACTCCTGAACAGCAGCAGCAGCAGCAGCAGCAAAAGCAGCAACAGCAATAGCAGGAGCAGCAAAGGAAAAAAAGCAACAGCAGCAGCAGCGCAACAAGCAGCAGCTGCAGCATTAACATGCACTCTGAATGTGAGGGAAGGACCAACACAAGCGAAAGGTACGCAGTAGCATCGCCCGTAGTAGCAACAGCAGCAGCAGCCGCAGCAGCAGCCGCAGCAGCAGCAGCAGCAGCAGCAGCAGCAGCTTACTGTATATCCCGTGTACTTTGTGTGGCTCTTCAGCAGCTGCAGGTCAATAGAGGGACTGCCGCAAACGAGTTGCTGCAGTTGGTAGGGCTCCAGCAAGTCCACTATCTGCAGCGGCACCACGTCCCCAAGCCCTTCACGCACTGCTGCAGTCTGAACAGCAGCAGCAGCAGCAGCAGCAGCAGAAGCAGAAGAGAAGGTAACAGCGGAAGTACGGCAATGGGCTGCAGTGGTTTCGCAAGAGATGGATTGCTAATTCGCATCTATGTTTGTACAAGAACTTATACAAATATATATATATATATATGTATATATATTTATGTATGTTACATCGAATTAAACCACATGCTCCACCTGCTAAGGTTCTTCGCGTTACATCGAATTAAACCACATGTCTTTTTTTATACTTAATATTTTTTTAATATTATTAATACTAATAAAATTATTTCTTGAAAAAAATAAAATGAAATAAGATAAAGAAGGAGTTTTTAAATTTAAAATTATTTTTTTAGCATCATAAAATATAGTAATTATTATACATATATACATATTTATGTATATATGTGTATATATATTTATGTATATGTTTGTGTATATCTGTATATATATATATATATAAACATATGTATATATAAACATATGTATATATACATACATAGAGAAAAGGAAATAAAACCATAGATCAATTTTATAGAATATAATAAATTATTTTTGTATACATATTCAAATATTCATACACACACACATATATATATATATATACATTTTTAAATATACACATACATATATAATATATACATAATATATATACATATAAATGCATATATACATATATATATATATATTCATATATATATATAAATATATTCATAAACACATATAATATATATATATAATGCTTATACCTGTATTTGTCCCTCTGCGAGTCTGAATGCGAATGCGTGGCCGACGTAGAGACTCCGGTCTGCCCAGTGGACTGCTTCATCGCCTTTGCTGTTTTTCAGCGCAACTACTTCGCCGCTAGCTGAAGTGGTGCACCAAGTTAATGCGAAAGACTCAGCAAAAGAGACAGCGTCCAGACCCTCAGACTCCAGATCTAATACCTGCAGCAACAGCAAAAGCAGCAGCAACAGAAGCAATAAAAGCAGCAGCAGCAGGAATGGTAAAAGCAGCAGCAGAAGAAGCAATGGAAGCAGCAGCAGCAGCAACAACAACAAAAGCAGCAACAGAGCCAGCAACAGCAGCAGCAGCGAAAGCAGCAACAGCGGCAGTAAAAGCAACAGCAACAGTATGAGTGACAGCTGCAGCAGCATGAGCAGGAACAGAACTGTGCGTGGGAGGAGTAGCAGCACCCGATGCAGCAGTTAGTGTTAGCGCCAGCAACACCAGCAACAGCAACAGCAGCAGCAGCAACAGCAACAGAAACAGCAGCAGCAGCACCACCAACAACAAAAATAACAGCAGCAGCAGCGCCACCACCAACAACAGAAATAACACCAGCAGCAGCAGCAACAGAAATAACAGCAGCAGCAGCAGCAGAAACAGTAGCAGCAGCAGCAGGATATTTAATCGAAGTTCAGCTTACCTTTTTCAGGATTTGCACAGCGAGTGCATCCGTTGCCTCTAAGTCCTTCGGCTCAGGAGACAGCCCAACGAGGTGTCTCCACACCAAAGGAGACAAATTTAAACCCAGGTGCAGACGGCCCCGCAGCACAACGCCCATCAGCCGCCCCAGCACTCGATATGCACCCAGGCGAGCAGCAGATAAAGAATGAGGATTCAACTGCCACATGTCCTGCAGCAGCAGCAGCGGCAGCAGCGGCGGCGGCAGAAACATCAGCAGCAGCAGAAGCAGAAGCAGCAGCACAAAGCAGCAAAGCAAACAAATACATACACACGCAGACACACGCGGAGACAGGGACAGACAGACATTTGCCTGGCTACCTTGCAACTACACAGAAAAGCAGCCGCAGCAGCAGCAACAGCAGCAGCAGCAGCAGCAACAACAGCAGCAGCAACAGCAGCAGCAACAGCAACGGCAGGTGAGGAATAGTAGCACGAACCTGGTCTTGTCCGAAGCCCCGGCTGTTAGCGGAGGGCAGCAGCAGCGCGTTGCTGCTGCCGGGCGTCTGCAGCTCAGCAGCAACATGAGAGAAGAGGTCCCTATACAGCCCGCCAGCATCAATCCCTCCTTCTCCTTCATATGCAACAAACCAGACCCTGTTGCTGCGGCGCAGCAGCCAGGGAGAGACACTTTCGAGCTGGCTTGCGAGCTGCATTGTCACGTCTTTCAGCCCGCTGCTGCTGCTGCTGTTGTTGCTGCTGCTGCTGCTGCTGCCGTTGGCAGCGCCGGGCGGCGTCGCAGTTGTTCCTGATGCGGCTGTTGCGGTTGCTGCTGCTGCTGTTTCCGTTGCTGCTGCCGCACGGCCTCCTTCCTGCCCCGCAGCAAATGAACCAGAAGCAGCAGCAGCAGCAGCAGCAGGGGCTGCTGCTGCTGCTCGCTCCCCCGCCCGCAGCGCGCGGGCCCTGTTAATCGCAATACGGAGACGCCCATCAGCCCGAGGGTCTTCTGATAGAGACAAACACAAACTAACGAGCCAGTGCTTCAAGCTGGCTGGTAGCAAGTGCCTGCAAAACACGCAAGCCAGACCCTAAACCCTAAACCCTAAACCCTAAACCCTAAAACCTGCGCCCTCACACGCAAACCCGAGAACCTGAACCCAGAGGAAACTATAGTCGCAACAGTAAACCTTAAGCCATATTCCCTAAACCCTAAACCCTAAACACTAAATCCTGAAAGCAACAGAAGCTGCAGCAGAAACAGCAGCAGCGGTAGCAGCAGCAACAGCAGTAGTTGGCACTGGGAGTATCCGCAGCAGCAACCGCAAGAGAAACAACACCCACGCACAATCCAACACAACAAGCAGCAACATCACGAGCCGTATCAGCAGCAGGCGCAGCAGCAGAAGCAGAAGCAGCAACAGCAGCAGCGGCAGCAACAGCAGCAGCAGTAGAGTAGACCTGAAGCACTGCAGCGTGAGGGAGAAGGAAGAAGGACGGGGAGAGAAGAGCTCAAGACAAGGCCCTATGGAGACCAGCAGCTGCGTAAGGGCCCTACAGAGCTGCAGGGACACCTCAGCCACACCCCACAGGCTTGCGTTTGCTGCTAGCTGCCGCCGCAGCGCCGACAACTGCTGCTGCTGCTGCTGCTGCTGCGGCTGTTGCGCTCCAGTGTCCTGCTGCTGCAGCAAACTCCTAAAGTGGTTGACGCTATCAATGTCAACCCGCCCGTCTGCAGAGCCGCCACTCCCGCCCGGTGCTGCTGCTGCTGCTGCTGCTCCTGCTGCTGCTGCTGCCTCTCCTTGCTGCACTGCCTCTCCGCCCCCTTCTAAGACGGCCAATACCGCACCTAGAACCTCTTCGCTTAGCAGCAAGTCCACATGCTGCAGCACAAGCTCCCACTTTCCCCTAAGCTGCTGCTGCTGCTGCTGCTGCTGCGGTTGAAGAGGTGTCTGTACACCTGAGTAACGCCAAAGGATTGTGCGGGGATCTGCAGGCAGAGAGCGCCGGGTGTCTTCCCAGTAGTTCCACTGTCTCTGAAGCCGCCACAGCTGCAACAGCTCGTCATACTGGCTGAGGCGCAGCAGCAGCAACTCATCCTCGTGGCGTCTTCGGGGCTGCTGCTGCTGCTGCTGTTGCTGCTGGTGTTGTTGGTGAGGTGGTGCTGTTGTTTCTGCGAGTTGTTCAAGGAGGCGTTCGGTTGGTGAGTGGTTTCCGTCGTTGCTGCTGCATCCTTCTAAGCCGCTGCTGCTGCTACTGCAGCTGCTGCTGCTGCTGCTGCATCTGTCCTGTTTGTGCATGCAGTGCAGCAGCTGGGCTATACGGTCTACACCATAAGCCTGATCTGTGCTGCTGACTATATCTGCTACTTCTCTTTGGCTGAGACAAGAAGAGTAAACGCGCAAATCAGCAATAAGGCCCTTCATAGAATGCGCCCTGCAGCGGGGATAGAGATGCCCCCGTTGCTGCTGCTGCTGCTGCTGCTGCTGCTGGGAGAGAGGGGGATGGGGGGGAGGCCTGAGTAGCTCTTCTAGGCGCAGCGGCAGCGGCAGAGGAGCTACCCAGAAAGGAAGAGGCCCCTGACACATGCAGCATCTGCTGCTGACTGAAGCAGCACCAACCTCTCTACCATCCATATATAAGCGGACCCCTAGAGCCAATCCTTTGCCTAGGGGGGCCCCTACGCTGATGCACACATGTGTCCACTTCCGCGGCTGCAGCGGGATGCTGCTGCTGACAGCTGCAGCAACAGCTTGATAGTCTATGTATGTTGTTGTCTGCAGCGGTACACGCAGCTGTACGTACACCCGGTTTTCTGGAGACAGCCACACAGACACTGTCTCACTAACGCAGCCCCGCAGCCAAACTAAACGCCATACTCGCCCTCCTCCTGCATGCAAACAGCGGCAGCCTCCCCTTCTGCTCCTGCTGCTGCTCCTGCTGTTGCTCCTGCTGCTGCTGTTGCTACTGCTGTTGTTGGTGTTGCTGCTGCAACTGCACGTCTCAACTTGCACGTCTGCTGCTGCCTCAGCCAAAGCCATACGCCGCAGCAAGCCGGCTATATGCCGGTCTGCTGCACCGCTGGCACCCCCTCCCTCATCTTGCTGCTGCTGCTGCTGTTGTTGTTGTTGTTGTTGTTGTTGTTGTTGTTGCTGTTGCTGTTGTTGGTGCTGATGTTGAAGTTGCTGGTATTGTTGCTGTTGCTGCTGCTGCTGCTGCGGCTGCTGCTGCTGCGGGCTGTCACTGCTGCTGGCCCCAAACGGAGGAGACGAAGCAGGAATGTCTCCACGTCTCTGCAGCAGCTGCCTGTAAGGAGGCTGAGGGAAGAGAGACCCATGCAGCAGCGCTATGCGAGTCAATCCACCTCCTCTTCTTACTATAGGATGCCGATACCCTGAGGTTAGGGGGCCCCCGAGGGTCTGTGGCTGGTGGGGCTCGCCACTGAGGGTACTGTCTCGCGTTCATTCCGCTAAGACGTCCACCTTCCCAGTTGCCGGGAGAAGCGATAGCGGCTTGCTGCTGCAGCACCAGTTGCTGCTGCTGCTGCTGCTGCTGCTGAAGCTGCAGCTGAAGCTCCGTCGGGCTCCCCTCTTGCTGCTGCCGCTGCTGTTGTTGCTGTTGCTGTTCCACGGGAATGTGCTGCTGTGGCTGCTGGCCCAGCTGATGCTGCTGCTGCTGCTGCGCGTCGAGATGCTGCCGCTGCCCAAGCTCCAGATGATGTGGTTGGTTCTGTTGCTGCTCCTGCTGCTGCTGTTGCTGTTGCTGCATGTCTAGCTGCTGCAGGCCCTGCAGGCCTAGACGTTCCTGGAGCTGCCGCGTCTCCAGCTGCTGCTGGTGCTGCATCTCCATTGTGTGTTGATATTGCAGCATCGCGAGGTGCTGCTGCTGCCTCTGCTGTTCCCTCAGTGACAGCTGTTGTGGCTGCAGGTCTAGTTGCTGCTGCTGCTGCAGCTCTAGTTGTTGCTGCTGCTGTATCTCCCTCTCTAGAAGAGCTATGGGATCTGGGGGCAGTCGCTGCCACACTTCATATGAGTCGCTTGCGCGCGCGTCCTGCCCCAGGCTCTGCTGCTCCTGCTGCTGCTGTTGTTGTTGCTGCTGCTGCTGGAGAGAAGGCCAGTCCCGTTGCTGCTGCTGTTGCGGTGCACCTTCTACGTCCCTTTGTGGGGTTCTGGGATCGTCTCCTCCCGCTGTTCTGCCGGCTGGCGGTGCTGCATCCTGGTTCAGTGCGTCTGATGGAGCTACACCTGCCCTGTTTGCTGCTGCTGCTGCTGCTGCTGCAGCTGCAGCTGTTCCTGCAGCTCCTGCTGCAGCTTCATCTTGCCTCCATGGGCTGGAGAAAGGAGGAAAGTCCCCAGGGTGCTGCGCAGGCGACGCTGCATATGGCATGGTGCTGCGCCAGCTTGGTTGGCGCAGCACGTTCTGCTGCTGGTGCTGCTGCTGCTGCTGGTGCTGCTGCTGCTGCTGCTGTTGTTGTTGTTGTTGCTGCTGCTGCTGCTGTGGAGTCCGCGACTGTGCTGCTGCTGGAGTTGGGGTATCGCTGACTGGCAGCTCTGAGCGCTGCCGCATGGGCCTCCACCGAAGTACTGCTGTTTCGCTGCCTAAGCTTGCTGTTCTTGTGCTGCTGCTATGGCTGCTGCTGCTGCCGATGCTGCTGCTTCCGCCGCCAGTGCTGCTTCTGCCATTGCTGCTGGGGATGCTGCTGCTGCTGCTGATACCTCCAGGTGGAGGTGGCACCAGCTGCTGTTGCTGCTGCTGCTGTGCAGCAGCAGCAGAAGTAAAGCCTGGTGCTCTTCTGTTGAAATTGCTGCTTCTCGGGTTCTGTGGGGTGTCCAAAGGCGAAACAACCCCCTGCTGCTGCTGCTGCTGCAGCAGCAGCTGCTGCTGCTGCTGAGG
>NW_013549964.1:1691-2346 GCF_000499425.1 Eimeria acervulina | reverse complement strand
ACCTCCGGCACATGGGGAGAGGCTTCGTACGGCGGGGGAGGCCCATCTGAGCAGTACAGATAAAAGAACACACAAGCAAGAGTCTACACATAGCGTACAACAAGCCTGAGAAGGTATAGATAGCGTTCGCATGCCAAACAGGTGCTACAGCGTTAGCGGCAAGCCCTGAAAGTACTCTCAGGTGCCACCGATCATTGTGGCATTGCTCTCCAACGTAAGGCGGACCATACCATCTGGATCGTGTAGCTGACGCGCAACTTCCTTTATGAACTCTAAGATCGGCTCGTAGAAAGGTGGCTGGCGAGGAAGGCTATCTACAACAGATACGCGATGTTCCCTAGGCCCCACACAAAGAAAGGAGGCAACGAAAATCAGCTGCCCCACAAGCCGCATGGACACTGAATTCGATATTCTAGAGGCCATCTCCAGAGCGAAAACATGCATGAATAAATAGAGTACTTGCAGCATAGCTGCAGGCTGGCGAAAATTAGAAAGTGCAACTCCCCCGGCGATCTCCTCTCTATAAGGAAGGACTACGCTGAAAAAGATTGAATGGCTGTGTGCAACCTAACAAGGTACAGGATGTTAAGGGTTTAAAAGGAAAACACCGGGTGCTCACTTTCGATCGATGACACCAACGATAAAATGCCCAGTA
>NW_013549964.1:0-1591 GCF_000499425.1 Eimeria acervulina | reverse complement strand
TCCAATTCCCGCAAAGGCGCTGACATGGCAAAAACCACCCTGTCAGCCACTAGAGCTCGTTTGATGCTTTCCTGAAAGCACCATACCAAACAGAAAACAAAGCTGCTGCTCTCCTTCTCCCCCACAAAACACTAAAGGGCCCATTGGCGCTGGAAGTGGGCACACGCCTTCGAGATACAGCGAGAATGGGCAGAGTCATGCCGGGGGATCCCCAGCGATCTGTACCACCGGATGAGCACAGGCTGCTCAGTGAAACGGCCTACTGGGTTCACTTCTTGCACCCGATTGTCCGTCGCAAACATCTGCCAAGCAATGGAGATTTCCGATGGATTAAGCAAGGCGACAGCAGGTTGTCTGTACAGGCGAAAAGTAAAAGGGGAGGCATTCTTCACCACTCAATTTGCGCATTTGGCTTATTCGCATGCCCTGAACCTTCACAACTTCACTGTGCTTTTCTGCATCCCGTCAATATCCGCGAGGCTAGCATAAAAGACCCTGTGGGTAGCTCCCAGTCGACGAAACACCCCACGGCAATAAGCCCTGGTCACGATGCAAGCTGCGCAACTGGTCTGCCGTGCTCTACAAGGGCATCCAAGTGCTAAGGATTAACTCACAACCCTCGGGCGACCCGTTCGTCAATATGCTCCTGCACGAAATGGGAAAAAGCCCTCTCGAACCAGTGTGAGTGACTTGTCATAGGGCCAACTGAATACAAAGTCTAGGCTGATGCTGGTTTCCAGGCTCGACAGGCTCTGCAATAAGACTGCCACGTACAGTGACCATATTTGTGTATATTTGCAGCATCGTCACATCAAGCCACTCCCCAGTTAAGAAGTCAATAAGCATTCTCCTGAGGCAGCACGCATCCAACCACAATGCACGCCAACAGTACATGTCTGTGCGGCCATTTACCAAACTCTGTCCTATTTCTCTGGCCCCAGCCTACTAGGCATTATGTCAGAGAATGCGTCCCGCTAGGTATTATCATGCCTACTGTGTACGCTAGGCGATTCGAGCTTCTCCCATAGCCCTTTCAAATTGAGACAGGCGAAACAGCTGCAGCGATGCCAAGAAGGCCGTACCCATATACTTGTGCTGATTAGCTTACTTGGGAACATAATAGCCCTGGACCATGACTAGATCCTCAGGAGGACCTCGGAGGATCCCAACATAAGCTGCATGTATTCCAACACAACAATCCGGAACAAATCGACCAGCCGCGACTGGATTCGTAGAATCTACCTTCCCGTAGAGATACCAAATGAGGATCGTAACTTACGTGCCAAGTCCTCCGCGTTCAGTGAAAAAGGTTTGTCGAACATTGGCTCCGCGAGGCACGAGAGGAGCGTTGGAACAGCCTGACCGTACCACCCAACCCGGCGGAGCTTCACATCCGAGATAGCTGATAATCCCCATACACCCAAGTGAAAACCCCACCTACTGTCTCGGCTCACAACTCTTGTGCCGCCCTCCCAAGCACTGCGGGTTTGGGTCAGCAAAGACCTACGGATTCTTCCGGCTTCTCTCCCACAGTAGCTGGAGGTTTTACGTCCGGCTGCTCTGCAGCACCACCCAATTGCCCTGCTTCTTC
>NW_013549965.1:603-1936 GCF_000499425.1 Eimeria acervulina | reverse complement strand
ATATTATATTATATTGTATTTATATTATATTAAATTATATATATAATAATGCATGCAGGTACACGCTGGGAGAGCGGAGACAACTTAGGCGTCTGCCACATGCTTCAGTGTTTAGCCTACCACTCAACAGCGCATTTATCTTTTCTCCGCACTGTTAAATCGATTGAAGTCTTAGGCGCCAATGCAACCTGTATTGCTGGCAGGTAAAGTCCTTACTTATCTAGCTAGCTAGCTAGCTAGCTAGCTATATGGGTAGCTAGCTAGCTATATGGGTAGCTAGCTAGCTATATGGGTAGCTAGATGGGTAGATGGGCAGATAGCTAGCTAGCTAGGTGGGTAGATAAGTAGATAGGTAGATGGGTAGGTATGTAGCTAATACATCCACTCAAATAGCTAGCTGGCTAGCTAGATAGCTAGCTGGATGCGCATATATGTATATATATTTATATATATATATTTCTATTCTGCTAGCTGCATACCCCTGCGTAGTTGAGTGGACGAGAGTAGCTAGCTAGCTAGACACAGTTAGCCAGGTACCCAGAGCTAGCTAGCTAGCTAGCTAGCTAGCTCGCTAGTTAGCTCGACGGAGCAATTGTGTGTTATCTGTCTAGCTAGCTAGGTGGATGCGTATATGTTTATGAAGGCGATATATGTGCGGTGTATGTGCATGTGTGTGTGCAGAGAGCAGATAGTATACAGCGCAGAGTGTCTGCGGAGGTTTACGCCTTTGCTCATACCCTTGCTCATCGGTAATGTGTTATTTCCGCGCTTTCTTCCTTGGGAGTTGAAGAGTAATGAACAGAAGCTGCTGCATGCAAGACAACGAGCTGAAACGAATGCAGATTATGTTCTATCAGAGTGCTTGCATGCAGCAGCCTGGCACGGTAACACTTTGGGGCTTAAATTGCATGCAACACCAAACAGTCTCAAACATTTCAATGAAAACACTCTCCGCAACTTCATGCTCCAGCACTTCTACCCAGGTAAGGCTAATAACCCCTAGCTAGCTAGCTAGCTAGCTAGCTAGCCAGCTAGCTAGCTATTCGTGCGGAACTAGCTAGCTAGCTAGCTAGCTAGCTGTCTCTGTCTCTGTCTGCTTTTGTTTTTATTTAACTTCTTGCTCTGCTTTGCCTCCTTCGCTTTTATTTTTATTTGTTTTGTTGCCGCTGTCTTCTTCGTCTCTCCGCGTTCGTCTTTACTGTGTGCTATGCTTGTTTATATATTTATGCTTATCTACTTGTTTACATACATAAATATATAAATGTATACATATATATTTTTATATTTGTTTATATATATCTAGATATATATATATATATATTTGTATTTGTTT
>NW_013549965.1:0-503 GCF_000499425.1 Eimeria acervulina | reverse complement strand
TCTATTTATACATTTATTTATACATTTATTTATGTATTGATAAGTGTATATATATATATATATATACATGTATATCTATATATTTATACATTTACATATACATTTACATATACATTTACATATAGATTTACATATACATTTATATATACATTTACATATACTTTTATATATACATTCACATATACATTTATCTATCTATCTATCTATATCTATATATATATATATTTATTTATATATTTATTTATTTATTTATATATTTATTTATTTATTGTGAATTACAGAGAACATTGTTATAGTAGGCGTCGACGTTTGTCACGAGGAGTTGTGCAGATGGGTGATGCGTTCTTTTGCTGAATACACCGCAATTACAAATAAAAAAAGAAGTATAATTAAACCTGTCTATACAGCCGGAGATATTCGACAAGAGGCTGTCTCTCCTTTCTTACACCTCGCCATTGCTTATGAAACTGTACGTATATTATATAGTATAATATAATATAATA
>NW_013549966.1:8344-42303 GCF_000499425.1 Eimeria acervulina | reverse complement strand
GAAGAAGAAGTGCTGCTGCGAAAGACTGCAGCAGGAGTTACGCCATCAAGGTTTGCATGCAGCAGCAGCAGCTGTCCAGACACTGAACCTGCGGAAGCAGC
Organism: Eimeria acervulina; assembly: GCF_000499425.1. Classification (NCBI taxonomy): domain Eukaryota; phylum Apicomplexa; class Conoidasida; order Eucoccidiorida; family Eimeriidae; genus Eimeria; species Eimeria acervulina. The sequence continues at coordinate 42,202 of NW_013549966.1, read as the reverse complement.
AATAAGGGGTAAACGGAGAAGTAGATGTAGAATGAAGAATTAGAAAAAGATAAACAAATACGACAAATATCAAACGGCAGCAAAAAGATAGACAAAAAGGCAAACAGAAAGAAACACCAAAAAACAAACAATATTCAAACGCAGAACAAACAGGAAACAAACAAAACTAAAAAAACAGCGAGAAAATGAAATAAAGAAATATATCAATTAACAAAGAAAAGAAAAGAAACAACTCGACACGCCAAACAAACAAAACACAACAACAAAAAAGCTAACTAGCAAACACCAGAGAATAAATGTGAAATAACTACAACATAAATAACAAACAAAATAACATAATAAATAAAACAAATAAACAAAAACAGAAAAAAACGGCATAAAAGGAAGAGAAAACATCGAAAGACGAAATTTGAATTCGTTGAAAAAACAAAAATGCAAAATGCAGAAATTAGAAATAAAGAGAAGTGCGGATAATTTATTGCATTTCTCTGCTTATATAAAATTGAATGCGGATGAAGAAGATATATTAATTGATATATTTTATTTATTTTATTTATTTTTAAAACAAGTTTGTTTGTTTTACCTGCAAGAATAAACAGCCTCCCAACAACTGTGTCGTATAACGTATCAACGACATAACCGCAGCTTTCTCCTTCTTTAATTTCGGGGTGGCTGCGTATAGCCAGCCACTCTGCTCTGCGGTGTCCATACACCTCAGCTGCAGAACTATTAGGCTGAGAACTGCTGCTGCTGCTGCTGCTGCTGTTGCTGCTGCTGAAGCGCTCTAAGCCCTCAAGCTGCCACAGCCCCACATCTTCCATCGCGCTGCGGAGGCAAACGCATGCAGCATCAGGGCCTACGAGAGACAGCCCCTTAACTGCTCTGTCTTGTGAGAAGCAATAAACAAGACAAGAATCTCCTTCTTCATCATACCCTTTGCTGCTGCTGCTTCCTGCTGCTGCTGCTGCTGCTGCTGCTGATGTGTCTGATAGACAAACAAGAGAATCTTCTCCTCCAGAAAACAAAAGCTGCGGATACACCGGATGAAACTGCAAAGCCGTAACGGTATCACCATGCACTTGGATATCCCACAGCAGTTTTTTGCTGCGTTTCTGCTTCATTTGCTTCCTCCCCTGCTGCTCATTAGCAGCAGCAGCAGGAGCAGCAGCGGACGGCGAGGTGCTGGTGCTGCTGCTGCTGCAGACAACGCGCAAGTCAAACCCTTTGATGCTGCTTTTATATGAAACAGCAAACACTAAGTCATCGTTTCGTACAGCCAGACCCCAAACATCAGCTTCTCTACTACCAGGGGGTGTAATCTGCACGGCTGCATCTGCTGCTGCTGCTTGTGTTGCTTCTTTATTCACAGCTTTGCTGCTGCTGCTGCTGCTGCTGCTGCGGTGAGGGGCCCTTAAATCCCAGAATTTGACGGCTCCATCCTGCGAACTTGTCACTAAAACATTGCAATTTTGATGCAGAAATGAAGCACTTGTTATGGGTGCGTTATGAGCGTTGTTTAGGGTGTATGTACACCTCAAAGGGTTGGTATCGATAAGATAAATATTGCTATCAGCATCAATACAGCAAACATCTGTAGAAATTAAACTAGGGCTTCTAACGATGTGCTGCAAGCACGGGGGAGGCTCCCCATACACCCCACTGGGGTGTATATCTTGCTTGCTGCAGCATAGATCAAGGCATTCAACGCTTCTTATTAGAGGTAATTGCTGCTTATTACCTCCTCTTGTTCCTCTTATAGGGCCACAGCCCTCAATCTCCGGCACACAAAACCCTGAAAATGCACTCATTTGATTGCAGTTGTCTTTGTTTTGTTTAAATATTGCAAATGCTGCTACTCTTTGTTTATTCTTCTTTATGGGGGGCCATCATCACTGCATTCTGCATCAATATATTGGTAATAAGGTAATACAAATCAAAAAGAAAGATACAAACAAATGCAAGAGAAAACAAACGTCTGCGAAGCCTCTGCTTGCTTTGCCTCCTTTCTTGTATTGAAAAAAACCTCACAATAGTTGAGGTAATTATTAAAGAAATGATTCCTTTCTCGTGTATAAATGCTGTCTAAAATACGAATAAAAAGAAAAACAATTAAATGAGAAGAAGAAGGCAATAATAATAAAGAAGAAATACTTGTTCTGATTTAGGGGTATTGCAAGACTGCAGGGAGGGGAGATGCAAAAGAAATGCAGCAAATATAAACAAATCCAGCGGATATAACTCAAAAACAATGATTATAATTATTATATAATATTTATTTCCTTTTTAAATTTAAAGAAGAAATACTTCAAAACAAAAAATATTATTCAATCAACCGCATGCACATCTTCAGCGGCCCCACAGACAGCTGCAGACTTCTTCTTATAATTTTATTCGTATTTATATAAAATTAATTCTTTTTTCCCTTGTTTTTTTCTTAATTTATCATTAAAAATATTAAGTGAAAGAATATCGAAGGCTGGAACTTGAGAGGTGCGGCTTCCTGAGGTGTATGAACACCTGGCTGGCTCAGTATGCATATAGTATGTGTACTATAGTATACATATATTATATATATTATATTACATATTTATGCATATTTAACAAGGCATCGTTTAAATGAGTACTGGTGTTTATCTAGAAACTCAAGAGGAGAGAGATAGAGCTCTTCGTCTTTCAATTCTTAATTTTTTTACTGCTTCTCAACGAACAAAACAAATACAAGGCGAATGAAAATACAAATAAAAAACAAACAAAAAGGTTAAAGGGTATCTGAGGCCAGCTGCTCTGTAACACTCATCCTCCTATATTACTATTATTTATTTTTATTAAAAATATTGATTATCTTCGTTATTATTATCATTACTAGTATTATTGATCTTGTTATTATTACCACTATTATTATGATTATTATTAACATTAGATGCTATTATTTTTCATCACTTTTATTGTTGTTTTACCCGCAGTTCAACGTGAATAGTATTCTTTACTTTAAACAAACAAACAGCATCAGCAGCTAAAGCACTTGCTTCTAAAATTGTTTTTATGCTGTTACCCCAGCTGCATAATTCCCGTTGCAGTCCTCATCTCCTCAGCAGCAGCAGCAGCAGCAGCAGCAACTGCAGCATCGGCAAGAAGCGCTGCTGTGGTTGTTGACTATATATATATATATATATATGGGGTAATATATAGCCATACATTATTTAACTTGTAGAATAAAAAGATATTAGCAAAACGATATATATAATAAAAAGAGTCAGAGTGAGATATTTGCATGCACAGTAATTAATTAGCAGCACTTGACTTGTGCATGCGTATGTGTTTCTTTTTCTTTTTCTTTTTTCTTTTTTCTTTTTCTCTTATATCATTTTGTTTGTCTTTTAGAATTATGTTTGCTGCTCTTTAAATTCTGTCTGCAGCACCGCTGCCTGATGTTTAGACAGCGCTCCAATAATAAATTTACTAATTGCCTCTCCTCTACAATTAAAAGCAACTCCACTGCACCCTAAGAAAGAAGCAAAAAATTGCAGTGCTTCTGCAACAGACAGTGCTGCTGCATTTCTTTCTAATTGACCTTCTTGAGAATTCTGCAGTAAACAAAATGAAAAACAAAGAAAAACAAAATAAATAACAGATAATAGTAGACAATGCAATCAGATATATAATAATAATAATAATAATAATAATAATAATAATAATAATAATAATAATAAGGTAGAGAAAAAAGTAAATGCAAATATTCTATGCATGCAAACTGCACAGGCATCAAATAATTAACAAACAAACCAAACAAATAAACAAACAAACAGACACTCAAACAAACAAATAAATAAATAAATAAATAAATAAATAAAACAAATAAACAAACAAACAAACAACAAGCAAGCAAACAAACGAACAAGCAATTGGTATTAAGACAACAGAACAAGAAAATCAATAATATAATTATTGTAGCGAAGCTGCAGTCTCTTGTGTTTGTTGTTTTGTTGCTGTTTATTTATTTTTGTTTGTTTTGTTGTTTGTGTTGTGTTATATTTTTCTGTCTATTATTTTGCTGCTTCCGTTGCATTTTATTATTTGTTTGTTTTGCTGTCTCTGCTATATTCAATTCTTTTTGTTGTTGTTTGTTTTGTTTGTTTTGTTGCGTCTCTTGTGCTTTATTCCTTCTGTTTATGTTTTGTTTGATTCTGTTTGTTTTATTGTTTTTGTTTGTTTTGTGGGTTGTCTTTACTTTTAATCCTCTTTGTTTTTTTGTTTCTTTTCTGGTGATGTCTTTGTTGTCTTTTATTATTTATTTTTTTTGTTCTCCTTTCTTTTTTCTGTTGTGATTTATTCGATCTTGTGTGTTTTATTTCTTCTATTTTCTTTTTGTTCTTGTCTGCTTGAGTTTTTATTTCTGCTTTATTGTTTGTGTTTATTTTGCTAATTTGTTTGGTTTGGGGTTTCCCCTTTTGCTTTGTTATTTTTATTTATTTTGATATTTCTTTCTTTCGCTATTTCTTGTTGTAATACCCTATGCTTTCTCTGAGCTGCCTGTACACCCTAACTACTCCTTATATCTGCCTATACACCCGAAGGCTGCTTTCATCTTACTACTATAAACCCCAAGCTGTCTCCTAGTTGCATGTACACCCCAACTGCTTCTCCTAAATGCCTATACACTGCACGCTTCCACTTAGCTGCCTATACACCGCACGCTTCCACTTAGCTGCCTATACACCGCGCGCTTCCAGTTAGCTGCCTATACACCCGAAATTTCTCCCTGCTTACCTGAGTTAAATTACTGCGTTGCGTTTTGCTGTCGGTGGCTGCCGTCGCTGCATTTGCTTTTCCTTGTTTTGAATGCAGGTTAATATTAGTTGCATTATTATTATTATTAATATTGATATTATTATTATCGTCTTGTGTGCGTGTTTCTTTCTTTAGATCTTCAAGGAGGCGAGCAGCTGCAGCGTAGCTCTCTGAACGCTCTGCTTCTAGAGTTGTCTTTTGAATGCCTGATGTCTCTGCAAGAAAATCTACAATACTTTTTCTTGGTCTCGAGCGCCGCCTTCCATGCAGCAGCAACCCGCTGTTCTTGCTGCTGTGTTCACTTGTAGATGCTGATGAAGCGCTGAAGACGCCGCTGTAATCTGATACTCCTGCTCCTGCTGCTCCTGCTGCTGCTGCTGCTGCTGCTGCTGCTGCTGCTGAGGCCTTTGGCAGATCTGCCTGTCTTGTTGTCGCTACTTGGAAACGAATACGATCTGTAGTTACACCCGAAGGTGCTGAAGCAGGTTGTTTCCCTTCTTGTTTGCTGCTGCTTATATCTTGCTGCTGCTGCTGCTGCTGCTGCTGTAGGTTTCCCTCTACTGCCGCCCGTTTTGCAGCAGCGTCTGCTGCTTTGCTCCCAGCAGCAGCAGCAGCAGCAGGCGGTGGAGAGCTCTCAGCCATATCTGCCTCAAATGCATTTGCAGGTTCTGCTGCTGCTGCTGCAGAAAGACTTATACCTTCACTTAATAAAACGAATATGCGAGCGAAGATAGCAAGCGTGCGGCTTTCTAGCGATTCTTCTTCTGCTCTAGCACCATTTAAATAAACCTCTTCATCATCATTAACACTCATATTATTATTATTATTATTATTATTATTATTATTATTATTATTATTATTATTATTATTATTATTATTTGAGTTGTTTATTCCTACAATAAACTGCTGCGTCTTCACTTCACGACCCCACTCCACTGCAGCAGAATAACAAACAGCTGCGAGTGTACGCAGCCGCTGTCTACTGCAATTCTTAATGCAAACAGCTATACCTGCAGCATTATTATTATTATTATTATTTATATTGTTTATATTATCAGTGTTGAGGCTGGGAAGAATTTGCAAGGACGGCTCTGTCGATGCGACCTGCAGACAAAACGCAGAAAAAAAATAATTAATTAATTAATTAATTATATAATTAATTAATTAATAAATAAATTAATAGGGTAATTACTTAATTATTTATGTGATTAGTTGGTTAACTGACTATGTAATTAATACAAAATTTAATTAATTAATTTACTACCTATAATAAATAAATTTCTTTGTTAATTATGTACCGCCAATTAATTACATTAATTAATTAATTAATTAATTAATTGATTACTAAGTTCTTAATTGATATGTGTAATAATAAATAATCCATCAACCCCTTAAATATTATTATTGAATAGCTGATTAACAAATTAATAAGTTAATAATTTAATTATTTAATTAATTAGAGCAACAAAAGTAAAGATAAACAAAAAGAATAAATAAACTTCGCCTTCTTCTTACCTCCGTTCCTGCAAGGAGTGCTACAAGAACAACAAAATCTTCACAATAGATTTGTTGAGACCCCTTTGCTGCTGTTAATCGATATTCTTTTTTTAAATTATTTAAATAAAGCGAGAACTGCCCTATGCTTGTAGTGCTGGTGACGGTGGTGTGATAGAAAGAATAAGGGGGGCCCCCCTCCTCTAAACAATTGTTTGCTGCTGCTGCTGCTGCTGCTGCTGCAGCAGCAGAAGCAAACGCCTGACGCAGCAACTCTAAACTCTCCTCACTTGTTACTCCTGCAGGCAGCCACATCATCTGTGCTGCTGCTGCAGCAGCCCCGTTGCTGTTCATGCTTAGCAGCAGCTGCGTAGGCTGCAGACACTCCAGCAGCAGCGGATTTGAAGAAGCAGGAGCAGTAGCAGCATCTCCTGCTGCTGCTGCTGCTGCTGCGTGTGCATCGTATGTTTGCTGCTGTCCTTTGCTACCTTCTTTGTTTGTTTCTTTTTGCATATCTTTTCTGCTTCTGTCACCACCATTGGGGTGTATCTCCAGCGAAGAAGAGATATATTTTCTTCCCTCCTCTCCCGCATGCAGCTGCAGCCCCAAAGCGCATGCAAAGGCATCTGTTGCTAATAGAGAAGACACCCCAGTGAGGCTCTGCGTGCTCAACATGTTAGAAAGAAATGCATGCAAACAACTCGCTGTCTTTGCCTCTGAAGATATCAACCCTCCACCAATCTGTACACCGCATCTTCCCTTCATCTCCTCAAGCACAAACAAAGCAGAGCCGCAGGATATACTCTCTGCACTCAAACAAACATACCAGCAGCAGCAGCAGCAGCAGGTGCAGCAGCAGCAGCAGCAGCAGCAAAAGGAGAGGGAGCAGGAGCAGTAAGTAGTCTTGTACAGTGTCTTGAATTGATTTGAGGTGTACATACACCGCGCAAACAACCCGTTTTTCTTTGTTTTTCTTTGTGTTTACCTTCATTAGATAAATTAAGTGCATTTCTTTCCATGGTGAATGAACGAATAAGAGAAGCGAAGAGACGCAGCAGAGGCCGCGGGCATTTTGTGTTTTGCATCTGCATTTCTTTTGTTGTTTTGTTCAGAGTAAAAGCACTTTGCTGTCGTAGACGCTCAGTTAAACAAAGACACAACATACATAAATGAATTCCTCTAAACAAAACCCTCGCCAGCAGTGAGCCGCTCCCGCTCTTCTCCCCTCCTCCTCCCCCTACAGCAGCAGCAGCAGCAGCAGCAGCTGGTGCTGCTGTTGCTGCAGCAGGAGCAGCAGCTGGAGGAGCAGCATCTGATGCTGCTGCTGCTTCTGCTGCTGCAAGTTGCTTTGAAATCGCCAACATGAGCACCGCCAGCAGCAGAGCTTCAGAGAAGAGTTCCCGCAGCAAATGCAAACTGCAGCAGCAATATTTATCAATGAAGATGAGTATACGCATAACGGTCTTGAAATATTGCAGCATTTGTTCTGTTATTATCTCTTCTACGCTCCCGCATACACCCTCGCCTCTCTCTCCCTCTGGGGAAGCAGCAGCAGCAGCAGCAGCAGGAGCAGCAGCACGGGCGGTGGCAGCTGCTCGTTGCAGCAGGAGGTGCTGCTGCAGCAGCAGCAGCTTTTCCTGTTGCTGCTGCTGCTCCAGCTGGAGACGGAATGCATGCAGCTGATGAAGCCATACACGTACGCAAAGAAAAGGGTTGGGCTCTCCTATGCTGCGCAGTGTATCTCCAGTGCTGCAGACAGCTTGAAGATAAGCAGCAGCAGTTTGTGGGGTTTGATGCTTCAGAGCCTCAGCAAACTCTAGCAGAAGAACAGCCTTTTGCTCGTTCTTTGCGTCATGTAAATTCAACGTTGCTGCTGTTGCTGCTGCAGCAGCAGAAGCAGCAGCAGCAGCAGGGCTGCTGCTCCGCTCCTCCTCTCGAATTAGATGGTGAAGGGGAGGCAGCGTTAAAGACCGCCACAACTCAGCTGCTTCCACCTCGTGCTGCTGCAGCAGCAGCGGGCGGTTTTGTTTGTTCGTCTTCTGGTGATTATTATCTGCTGCTGTTGCTGCTGCTGCTGCTGCAGAGTCTGCTGCTGCAGCGGCGTCGTGGGGGTACGGGCCCCGAAGTGATGCTTCGGGATTCGAAAGGAAGCCGTACGTGCTGTTGCTGCTGCTGCTGTTGTTGTTGCTGCTGCTGCTGCTGCTGAGCTGCAGCAAGGCTTCTTTTCTGAGTAAGGCTATGCGGCGCCAGACTGCACTGTGATTAGCTGCTGTTGTTTCTTCAGGTAGAGTTTGAAGAATGTCTCTCTCTCCCCAGAAAGAATTTATTTTGCTGTCGTCTATCTCTGCTATTCTCAATAAGGCAGGGCACTCTACAAGAATGTATGAATATAACAAACATGCAGTTATAAAACTATTGTCTTCTTCTAACTTTACTTCTTTTGCATAATATCGCACCCATTTAGTTAGACAAAGAGCCTTACTGGGCTCTCCTCTCGCTATCAATACCTTTGCTAATAAAACAAGCAGATCCAATACTGCTGCAGGTGCACATATAACACCTGCTGCTGCTGCTGCTGTTGCTGCTGCTCCTCTTCCTCCTGCTCCTCCTGCTGCTGCTGCTGCACTTGCTGCTGTTGATGACAGCAGATGCGGAGAAGGCGCCCCAGGCGCGCTTGTGGGGGGCATAGGCAAATCCCACAGCTCTTCGCTGCTGTTCAAGCCTGTTGCTGCTGCTGCTGCTGCTGCAACAGCAGAAGAAGCAGAAGCAGCAGCAGCAACAGGTTCTTCATAAGAAGGCGCTGAACACTGAAATCCTTCTGCTGCTGCACGCAGCTTCAGCTGCGCAGAATTTGTCGCCGGGGGCCTCCGCCCTGCTGCGAGCTGCAGCAAACGCCCTATGAGTTTTGCTGCTGCACTTAATTGCTGCTGCAGCAAAAGGAGATGCGCGACGCGATGCCAAGCCCTAATCCCATTCTGCACATACATGCAAAAAATAACAACTAAAGAAACGCTGCTGATGCTGCTGCTGATGCTGTTGCTGATGCTGCTGCTGATGCTGCTGCTGCTGCCAAGAAGCTGCTGCTGCTACAGCCATGAATTGCTGCTGCTGCAGCAATTCATGGCTGCATGTTCATCTCACGAAGGGATGCAATAAAAGGGGAAAAGAAGATACAACCATACACTCGCTATTCGCAGTAGCAGCAGCAGCAACAGCCGCAGCAGCAACAGCAGCAGGAGAACGAGCAGCAGGAAGTGCGTAGCGCATACAGAGAAGGCGTTGTGTCTGTATTGGAGTGTTTATAGTTCTATATTGCGGTGTATAGACACACCAATACACTCGGATAAAGACAGAAAGCCTCATGCAAATCGCATGCAGTTGTTGCAGCAGCAGCAGCAGCTTCTGCTGTACTGCATGCAACATCTATCTGCCCTAATGCCTCCTGCACGTGTGAGAGCAGCATTAAGCAGCAGAAGACATCTTGAGTAGGAAGCTCCCTGAATACAAAGAAAAGAAGAAGCATAGAGGCTTACATAATATTTATATCTAAATATAATATACACATATAAAATATAATATATGTATATTATATTTAAACATAAAGGGTGCATGCGTTTATTCACTTAGAAAACAATAAAAAGGAATAAAGACAAGCAAATCCAAGCAAAGAATGTACGAAAAGATAGCAGCAATACCCACCGCAGAGATTGGGGCTGCTGCAGCTGTGCATGCAGCAACTCCATTACTTTCTGCTGCGTAATTCTTTCCTGAGGCGTTTTGTTTCGATTTGTATGGCGCGCTGCTGCATGCACATTTATGCATGCATGCATGAAGAGAAGAGTAGCAGGAAAAGGATGCTAGAAGACTGTATAGATGGGGTTGTTGTGCTGGTTGTGCTGCATGCATGCATGCATGTATGCATGCAGAGAAGAGTTGTTGCGTTGTTTGTGCTCCCTCTTTTCTTGTGACTTTTTCTCTTTATTTGAGTAAACAGTTGTAAATCAGTGCAGTAACAAGGTTTATTTATTTATTAATTAACATTATAAATTAATGCATTGTTATATGTATATTTTATATATACGTATGTATATATTTAATTATACTTACAGCCGCCTTCCTGCTGCAGCGAAGAAGGAGATGCTGCTCTTTTGTTCGTTGAGCCTGCTTCTGTTAATTGCTGCTCTCCCTCTGTTATTTGCAACATTTCATGCACAAGTGATAATAAACAAACGCCCAGTTGTTCCAGCTGCTCGAGACGTCGCGAGATTTCTTCTTGCTGTACATACACCCCAAGATGTTGTAAAGTTTTGTTTTGTTTTGTTTTGTTTTGTTTTGTTTTGTTGGGGGGATTGAGGCCCTTGCTTGAGAGAATATATATATATATATATATATATATATATTTATATACATATATATATAGACAATAGTGTTCGTAATGAGGTAGTAGAATCAATGTTTTGTTAAATACGACAATTATGAATTGTTGTTTGGATAACTAAATTTATTTTCTATTATTAATACTATGGGGGCTGCCAGCACAGCATTATTATTATTATTGTTATTATTATTATGATTGTTCTGTTATTAGACTATTACAATTATGATTGCGAACGTTATTATTATCACTAGTATAATAATAATTATTATTATTACTATAGAGTGCAAGGAATGGATAGAATCCTGAGCCCAAACGTGCGCATACACCTGAATGAGGTGCATATACACCTCAACTCACCTCAAGATGAGGAGCCCCAATATTCGAAACGACGGCGAACATCCACGCGGCCTTCGCCAAAATAAACCGCCGCGCATTTGAAGCCCCGTACAGATCTACAAGACGGCTGCAGAGACCACATAGAATAAATGCATGCATGCATGCATGCATGCATTTATTAGGATGCACCCATTTACTATTGTTATTATGCATGCATGCATACTTTTATTAGGATTATTATGCATGGTGCGGGGCTAAACCTAAACCCTAAATCCTACCAAACCCTAGAGGTTTAGGGTTTAAGGTTTAGGGTTTAGGGTTTGTGATGGATTTGCTTGCCTGTCTAATCTCCACCTCCAGAGGTCTTCTCTTGCTGCAATGTTTCGCGGTGTATGCGCACTTTCGGCATTGGTGAATCCCTGAATAAGCGTTTGTTGTGAGGTGTATAGGCAGCTGGCGTTGCTGTTGCTGTTACTGCTGCTCGATTGCCTCTCGTTGAAGGCAGAAGCGGCAGCAGCAGCAGCAGGAGCAGCGTATGCTTCAGCAGGAGCAGCAGCAGCAGCAACAGCAGCAGCAGGAAACAACGAGAAGCAACCACCAGCAAATACAGAACCAGGGAATTCTCCTCGTTCAAACAAACACGCAAAAGAAGAATTTGCTCCACTCGCTATTTCTCTCAACTGCCAATGAGCCGCCTGCAGGTCTCCGCAGCTGCAACGCATACGCGCATGCATGCCTGCATGCATGCATGCAATCGTGTATGCAATGAATACACTCATACATGCATGCATGCAGTCGTGTATGCAATGAATACACTCATACATGCATGCAGTCGTGCAGTAGATGTATATGTGCCAAGGTATTTGTTCACAAATCTATACACACATATACATAAATATAGAAGCATAGTTTTTTGTTAATATATATATATATATACATATATATGCATATATTTATTTATTTTTATTTTATCTGTGTTGTATACATTATATATGTTGCATTATATTATGTAGACTGTATACATATATATATATATATTTATTTATCTACTTACTCGATGCAGAGCCAAGCGCGTAGCAGTCTGCAGTGTACCGCCATTTGAATATTTTTGCAGATATCTGCAGCAACAAATTCTGCAGAAGAGAGAAAAAGAAATGCTTTCTCTCGGGTGTAGTTACAAGAGCGCAGAATGCATGCAAACCATGTTAGCGCTTCGACGAGCTCTGCTGCGCTGTTGCTGCTGCTGTTGTTGTTGCTGCTGCTGCCTCCGCTCCCGCTGCTGCTGCTGCTGCCTTCTGCTGCAGGAGACAGCAATGAAGCAGGAAGGAAACTAAGATGCGCATGCAGCTGCTTCATGCGGTGTCTCATGACTCCTCCGTCGCTACGGCCTGCATACAGCTTTTCTGCTGCTGCTGCCGCTGCTGTTGCTGCTGCTGGTGTTGCTGTTGCTGTTGGTGCTGCTGCTGCTTCTGCTGCTTTATTTTTATCGCTGTTGCCTTCGTTTGCTGCTGAGTAAAGAGGAGGGTATTCTGCTGCTGCATGCAGAGCCCCAGATAGAATGCGAAAGGCTAGCAGTGCTGCATGCAGCTGCTGCTGGTGCGAGTATCTGTGGATAAGTCTCGCCCATTTATACAGAGGTAAGAGGCTATGCATGCGTAAATTAATTAATTTATTATCATATACGATAAAGAAGCTCTCTTCAATATGCTCCCACTCCCTCAGCAAACTTCTACGACAGAAACAAGCTTCTACTGCCTCTATCCATGCACTGCATGCAATATCTTCTTGAGATACTAACCAAGATAAATCTCCTTTTCTATTTAATACCCAGCATAAACCTAAAAAATCTTTAGCTTGACGCAGTGTATGCACGGCTTTCTCGTGCAGACGCAGCGCTCGCTGCAGCAGCAGCGACAATGCAGCAGAATCACTGCACAATTCAAACAAACAACACAAATCAATTGCTGCAAGCCTGAAAAACTACAACAAATTATATTAACTCCTAGTCAAAGGATTGATGTGCCTGCCCCCTGCAATACACTACTTTATACTTTAGGGTTTAGGGTTTAGGGTTTAGGCGGAGAGGGAGGGTTTAGGAGCTGCGAGCAGCATGCAGAAAGGCGGTCCAGTTGCAGAGATATAGGCTGGAGTGACGTAAACCCTAAACCCTAAACCTTAAACCCTAAACCCTAAGCCCTAGAGACTGACGTGTTGCTGCACTTGGCTTCCCAGAGGTTTTTCCTTGTTTTTTCTAGGCTAAGGAGAAGAGCATCTGCTGGGTTTGGGGCTGCATGCATTGTGTTTAGCTGTTGTTGCAGCAGCACCTCCATTTGCTGCTGCTTTGCTAGAGAGGCTTTTACTGCGGCTTCTCGTTCTCTCCAGAAGCACAAGACATCATCTGCTGCTTTTGCTGCTTCTTCTGCTGCAGCTACAGAAGAAATCAACAGCGCATGATCACTCTTTGCATCTAACCCTTTTGTTGCTCTTCGCCTTGTCAAAGGAGCAGCGGATGGGCTGTACACACAAACAAGAAATAATGGTTAGAGTCTAGGGTTTAGGGTTTAGGGTTTGAGGGCTTTAGGGTTTAGGGTTTGAGGGCTTTAGAGTTTTAGGGTTTAGGGTTTAGGGTTTTGGGGAATAGTATTGAGGGCTACGGGCTGTGTAGGAGGGGTTTAGGGATAAGGGTTTAGGGTTTAGGGTTTATTGTGTTTGAATTATACGGTTCCTGTGTTTCTTTTTCTGCTGCTGCTGCTGCAGCTTGTTGGAGTTGTTGCTGTGCTTGTGTCTGCTCTCTTGCTGCTGCATTTAAGACTAGTTGTGCTTTTAGGAGTGCATGTTGTTTAATTTTTAGCAGCTGCTGCTGCGCATGCAGCCCCAAATGAAGAACACAGCGAAATAAAGAGCTCCTCCCCAAGCGAGCGAAACGCCGACAAAGATAAACACTTTGCTGATATCGATGCCGCTGCAGCAGCAAACGGATGCAAAAAACAAATACCCCTCCTAAACACCAAACATTTATCTTCTGCATGTCTGTACGCAACAAACAAACAAAATAAACAAAATATTTTAATTACAAATCCAGGGTATACTCAGAAGGCACACGCGGGGCAGAAGCTGCATGCAATCCACCAAATGAATATATATGTATGTATATGTATCCATATATATATATATATATATATATATAAACATACATATACATATACGTACATACAATATATATATATATATATATATATATGCATGCACACATACGTATGTCCATAAATATAATATATACATATAGATATGCATGTGCATATATATATATATATGAATATATGTATAATATGAATATTTGTTTCCCCCTACTTCTTATTGCATAGAGGAGAGAGATAGGCAGAAGAGGAGAAACAAAATAATAAAAGACAGCCCCCTGCATCACTTACCAAATGCTCTTCGGCAAACTGCGAGTTGTATGCTGAGGGCCTCTGCGTTGTTATTTATATCGCTGCTGCTGTCTTCTGCTGCTGCTGCTTCGGTTGCTTGCAGCAGCAGCAGCGTGGAGCCATCACAGTCATCCTCTGTTACTGCTGCTGCAGCAGCAGCAGCAGTAGCAGCAGGAGGTGCTGCGTTGATAATGGCTGCAGCGCACGCATACACTTGAATATAGCTCAGTTTGCTGCAGCTGCGCTGCTCTCAGGTGTACATACACCCCCGTACTGCAGCAAACACCACTTAGACTCACCCTCAAGCTGAAGCATGTTTATTTGATTTTTTTCAAATAACTGCAGGTGCTGCTGCAGCACGAGATAGAGAAGATCCGTGCATGCTTGAGCTACCATGCCTGCTGCAACAAACAGCGGAAGCTGCTGCTTCACATCTCCGTGCTGCTGCTGCTGCTGCTGCCCTCTGAATCCACGAGGCACTGCAGCCGCAACACTTGAGCTGACCGATCCCAGAGGCCTTACAAAGCTCTTCGTCTCCCCGCGCTTCTGCTGCTTGCTGATTGCTGCTGCTGCTGCTGCTGCAGTGCCGTCTGCCCCGCGGCTGCCTTCTCGCGTTGCTGCTGCTGCTGCTGCTGCTGCGCCGAAGGCGTCGTGCCCAGCAGCAGCAGCAGCAGCAGCACTGGAATCCCACAATAACGCGGTCTCTCCGCACTGGGAAAGGGACGGGTCATCAAAGAAAGCAGCAGCAAGATTTCTGTCTATATGCAGCAGCAGCAAAGCATTGCCAAGCTGCATGATAATAGAGTATGCTAGCAGCGGAGCATTCGCAGCAACAGCACAAGAAGCTGCTGTTGCTGCTCTTTGAAATAACAGCGAAAAGGCGCTCCAAAAAGCAGCAAGGTCGCCGGCTGCTCCTCCTCCTGTTGCTGCTGCTGTTGTTGCTCCTGTTGCTGCTGCCGCTACTGCTCCTGCTGCAGCTAGGTCAGTGCGTCTATCGGAGCTTATTGAAGAGGGCGAGGCAGCAGCTGCATGCGCATGCCCGGGAGCATCGCAGCCTGCATCTTCAGCGTTACCTGATCCGCCTGGTGCTGCTGCTGCTGCTGTTGCTGCTGCTGCATGGTCGTTGCGGGGCTGCAGGAGTATTTCAGCAGCAATTGCATCGAAATCGAAGAGCCCATGTGGAGTGCGCTGCGTTTTGCTGCTGCTGCTGGTGCTGCTGCTGCTGCTGTCTGTGTGTCGAGGGGGCGCTGTTGCAGCTCGTCTATAGGCTGAGATAGTCTCCATTGGTGCTGCCAGCAGCAGGGAATATAAATGTGAGAAGCACTGAAGTTCTGCTGTTTGCTGCTTCGCTATTTGCTGCATCTCCCGTTGTGCTGCTCTAAGCCGCCGCTCCTGCAGCACTTCTTGTTGATGTAAAGCCTGGGCATGCGCAGAAGTATCGAGAGCTGATACCCCCTCTTCTGCTGTTTCTGCTGTTGTTGCTGCTGCTGCTGCTGCTGCGGTGTCGCTGCTGACAGCACCTAGCGTGCGGTGTTGTAGGACTTCACCAGAAGCCAGCCACTCAACGAGAGGTTCTGCTGGTGCTGCATGCATATGGGCGATAGCATCTGTGTAGCTGCGAAGTGCAGCAGCAGCAGAAGCAGCAGCAGGAGCAGCAGCTTCAAGCGCAGCTGCTGCCTCTGCTACGATCTCATCAATCTCTGCGGTGTCTGTACACTGCGTCTCTCGCATGCGGCGCTTCACACCCAGAGAGAAGACAGCAGTAATAAGGTGCATAATAGAGAAAGAAGAATCTTCTTTAAATAGCGAGGTCTTGCATGCAGAGCGAACGAAATCTGCAAGCCGCTGCAGCGCAGCAGCAATCTCCACCGGTGCTGCTAGCAGCACATGCAGCAGCAGCAGCCCCAGCTGCTTACCTTCGCCGCTGCGGCTGTCGCACAGCCAGGCGGGAAGGGGGAGGGTTTCTAACAAACCAGCAGCAGCAGCGGCAGCAGCAGAAGTAGCAGCAGGAGCTGCTGCGGGGCCCCGAGGCAGTGGTGAGGATGCTGCTGCAACAACGCATGCACTCAGCCACGAGCTCAGCAGCAAACGCTTCTGTGCAGGGCTCAGCAGCAAACCTGCAGCAGCAGGAAGCGCAAGACAGCGGGGAAGGCGTTTGCTGCTGAGTATTCCATGAATAAGGGGAATCTGCAACAGCAGCAAACAACAAAAGAAACGCAAACAAACTGAGGTGTATGTACACCTGAGCCTTCGCCGCAGCACGTGATTGCATCGCTCTGCAGACCCTTCTTTTCTCTATTGTATCTGGCATGTATGTTGCTGCTGTTGTTGCTGCTGCTGCTGCTGCTTCTGCTTCTGTGACGGGTGTGCCTTCACCTGCAGCTGCGCTGCAGCAAGACAAGCCATCCCCATTAATGCCGCTTCTGCTGTTCTTGTTTGTAGTGTTAGGGCCGCCAGAGGTGTTGCATTTAAAGCAGCAAATGAACGAAGAATAGGATAAAGAAGAAGTGCAGCGGGAAAGGAGTAGAGAGAAGAGAGAAGGGTGCATAAAGAATGCAGCAGCAAAGATAGCTGCTGCTGCAGCAGCTCCGTGCTGCGGCTATACACCGCTAACTCTACAGTATTACACTGTCTATACACCCGACGTAGACGCAGCAGCACCTCTTCCCGCCATATAATAACATTATTTGCTGAGCTGCGCTCTTGAGGCTGCAGCAGCATAAACAAGTGCAAACAACCCACACAAACAAACAGATGCAGCAGCAAACAAACAGAACGAAAAAAGCATTTAACCTAACGCCAATACAATTAAATCAGATGCTTCATGCAAAACAAAGAGAAAGGGCAAACAAAAAACAAACAACAAAAAGAAGAATAAAACAAAAGCAACAAATACAAGAAGAAAAAACAGCAAAAAGAATTTCAAAAAGAAAGCAAATAGGCAAACAGCAAGAGGAGTATGAAAATAACAAAGATAAACAATAGAAAGAATAACAAAGAAGAATGATATAAAGATTAACAACAAAACAGCAATAACAAAACATTAAGAAAACAAACAAAAGGAAGATAGCACGAATAATAAAACAGCAAAATATAATTCGTTAAGAACTACAGTACCAATAACAACAACAAAAAGAAAAAAAATAAAACAACAACAAAAACAATAAAAGAATAACAAATAATAACAAGAAGAACAAGAAGAAGAAGATGAAGAAGAAGAAGGAGAAGAAGATAGAGACAAATTTTAAAAATATATTTCTCTTTACACATCCGTCTGTCTGCATTACATCCACACAAACGCCAATATTTCTGCTGGCTCCATATATATAAGTGTATTCATATATATATATATATATACATATATTTATACATATCTACATATAGATGTAAATACATGTTATATGTATAATATATATATATATATATATATATATATATATATATAGAATGCATGCATATGCATAGCAATATATCCGCATAAATATATAAATATACATATAAATGCATACAATGAAAGTGTTTTAATACATTTATATTTTCGTTTATATGCATATTTAATTAGAGGGCCTCTCACGCATGCGACGAGGCTCTCAGCAATTGAACGAAGCACAGCGGGCGGAAGCCGACCTGCAGCAGCAGCAGCAGCAGCAGCAGCAGCAGCAGCAAAACAAATAGAAGCCAAACAAAGAAAAGCAAATAGACAAAACAAAGAGCAGAAAGCAACTAACCAGTGAGACAAATACGCAGAACCAAACAGAAGAAGGAAGGAAACAAACAAAATAGAAAATCATAGAAACAAAACAGATACAAGCAAATGTACATATGCATGCATAGAGATATATGCATGCAGATTGTCTCTGCCTCCTTATATTCATATGCACATGCATACATACATACACGCATATATGTATATATATACAAATACATGCATGTATAGAAATGTATATATATATATATATATATATATATATATATATATATATATATGCATTTGCATAATCTATTACCGAAAACAAATGCCTGAACCACCCAGCATACAAAGCATTCCTATATATATATATATGCATACATACAAATAAAGCAACATAAATGCATGCATCATATATATCCTTATGCTCATAACACCTTAGTCTAAGAACCCACGTATCTATACCTATGCATGCATATATAAATATATACTTATATATATATTTATACATTTGAATATGTATATATATATATATATATATATATATAAATGTACATATCTAAAAAATAATTTTGTTATAATCCTCACGAAGTGCGTCTTGTTTAAAAGTTGGCGTTTGGTGGCGTTGACTTTTTTCGCCCCATTCTTTCGCTGAGACGCAACCCCACTGCTCTCGCAGTACACCCTAAACGCATGCAGAGAGCATATATATATATATATATATATATATATAGTTGCAGAGAGGCGACAGCAAAACCCTAAACCCTAAACCCTAAACCCTAAACTCTAAAGTAAGGTACTGAAGTGTCGTTTAAGCTAAGATATGCAAAATAGTAGAAAATGTTTCTGAGATGTTTGCTGCTGCTTCCTTTTCTTCTTTTGTCTATAGCCCCTCAGCTAGCAAACAGCTGTACTTTATGACAAAGCAAGGCTTTAGGGTTTAGGGTTTAGGGTTTGGAAAGGTACTTGTGCAACACGGGTGAGACCACAACGAAGTGCTGTGGTGTATATACAGCCCCGCAGCATCGGGAGAGGGAGAGGCCAGGCGCAGCTAAGAGGGGTCGAAGCATCACTAAATAAATCAGAAGAGCGAGAGCCTCCAATCTCTTCGTATGCAACTGCAGCAAAGAAACAAACAAACATATCTTAACGCTGAATATACACAAGCAGCAGCAGCAGCATCAGCAGCAGCAACCGCAGTAGCAGCAGCAGCAGCAGCAGCAGCAACAAAAGGAGCACCAGAATCAGAAACAGCAGCACCCAAAGGAACAGCAGCGGAAGCAAGAGCGAGAGAAATACCAGCAGCAAACGTAGCAGCTACAGAAGCAGCAGCAGCAGCAGCAGCAGCAGCAGCGGAAGTAGCAGCAGCAACACTAGCTCTAACAGCAGCAGCAGCAGTAGCACCAGCAGAAGCAGTAGGAAGTAATATTTGTTCTCACCGACATAATGTTGAGTGTCTTTGAGTTGCTGAATGCAAACTAAAGAATTTATCTCAAACCTTAGGCCCGATCCTGTTACTGCTTTCTGGTGTCTAGACACCCCAAGGCCCCCAGGTGTACGCAGGGGGCCCCCATACAAAACCCGCCAGGGCCTCCCTGCACCGGGAGCGGAGGGCCCCCCTGCAGCAGCAGCAGCAGCAGCAGCAACAGGAGCAGCAGCTGGAAGACTCAGCAACAGATACTGGGGGCCCCGGCCAACCATCAGAGGAGCACCCAGCTGTCGGCGTCTTTTCGAAGACCCGCTGCTGCTGCTGCTGTTGTTGCTGCTGCTGCTGCTGCGGGTTACAGGATCAGCCAAGGACTTGACTTCGGCTGCTGCTGCTGCTGCTTCTGCGTCTGCTGCCGCCGTTGCTGCTGCCGCTGCAGCTGCTGCTACCCATCTGCGTTCGAGCTTGGCAGCAGATGCAGCCTCCGCCTCAGCTGCAGCAGCAGCAGCAGCTGCTGCTGCAGGAGGAAGCGTAGCAGCAAACGCACAAAGATATAAACACCGGCGGTAGCAATTGACGCCGCACTGCTGCTTCAGCCGCTGCTGCAGCAGCTGCTGCTGAGTGCTACTGCGCTCTCTAGCTGCAGCCTCTTCCTGCCCATCAGCAACAACTGCTGGCTCCGCCTTGCTGCTGGCAGCAAGCATGCTGCTGTTGCTGCTGCTGCTGCTGCTGCCCTTCCCCTCTGGATCAGAAGCAGTATGAACACCTGCAGAGGGAGTGAAGGCGGGGGAATCTCGCAGAGGCTGCACAATAAAACAAACAAAATCAAAAATTTTGTTTAGCTGTCTTTGTTTGCTGCGGCTAAACAAATATAATATAATATACTGACGAGAAATGCAAGTAAATAATATTAACATACAAATATGTACATTTATTCATTTATATTTAATTACGTTTGTTTTTATTTATTTATTTTTATGAATACAAATCAATAAAAAAGTTATTGAGGACATACTTTTATCTGCAAGTGCAGTGGTTTATGTAGATATGTGCATGCATGTATAATACAGCGAGGCATAGTAAGTAACAGCTGCTGATCTGCTGCTGCATGCAGTCAGCACTAATTTGAATAAGATATAAAGCAACAAAGAGGGAGAAAAGAAACAGAGAAGAAAAGTAATGATGGATGCATAACAACAAACAAAGCCCTCGCCTTTGCTGCTAGCCGAGCCTCCACGTCATACAGCAGACATAAGAGAGACCAAGCCTCAGCTGGTTCTGCTTCCCAGGTAAGGGAAGCCCCTGCATGCAGCAGCAGCTGCCGCTGCTGCTGCAGCTGTTGCTGCTGCTGCTGCAGCAGCAACTCCTCTTGCACCTGCCGGTCATTCGAGGTCGTGCTGATCTCCTTCGTTGGCGTGTCTTCTGCTTCTTCTTTATCTCGCTGCTCCCAATAAGCAGCAGGATCCGCTGAGGCCAGCAGCGCTGCTGCTGCTGCTGCTCTTGCTGCTGGTTGTGCTGGTGCTACTGCTGGTGCTGCTGCTGTTGCTGCTGTTGCTCCTACAGCCTCTACAAAAGGGGCTGCCAACTCAGAAGCTGCGGCTTCCGCTCGAAGTATTAAACCCCTTAACATATCAGGCAGGCGAAGGTCTTCTCCGCTGCTGGCAGCAGCAGCAAGCGCAGCAGCAAACACAGCAGCAAACGCAGCAGCAAATACACCATGCGTCACAGTGCATGCAAGCCGATATAATAAAAATAAGGAGAGCCAGAAGATATTACATACTGCAGCGTTGTTTATTATTATTAAATACTTTGCACATAAAACAAGTGATACAGCATCCTACTGTACGTACACCTCAACGAAGCACAACATTTTTCGACGGAGTATACCATTCCACAATGATGAAGCAATATAGCAATATGCTATGCATAATAGGGCAAGCAGCAGCAGCAACAGCTGCTGCTGCTGCCGCTGCTGCAGGCACTGGGACATTCCCTGACTTGTTCGTCAAAAGGCTCTGTCAAGATTGAGCAACAGCAGCAGCCCGGCCTCCTGCTGCAGCATCAGCAGTAGCAGAGATGTGTGGCAGTGCATGTGAATGTGTGCCGTGCTGTGCATGCATGCATGCATGCAGCAGCAGCAGCTGCTGCTGCTGCTGCCGTTGCTGCTGTTACTGCTCACGAGAGATGGGCGCAGCGCTGCGCCAAGTCATACAAAAGAACACCCGCTGCAGCCAGCGGCCTCAGATGATTGAAGCGGCATTTTATCATCAGCAAAGCCACGTGCTGCACTGCCTTCTTCAGCTGCAGCAACAGCTGCCCAACAGCACCAGCAGCAGCAGGACGCGACTCAGCAGCAGCAGCAGGAGCAGCAAACTGTGGCTCTGCAGCGCTCGACTCAAGTAGACTTTGAACGGCTTCCCCCGGAGCAGCAGCAGCAAGAAGAATATTTGCTAGAGGAAGAATATGACTATGCCACAGCTGCGTACAGACAGAGCACAGCATTTAGCTGTCCATACACCGCACCGCATGAAGCTGCATATATTGCTGCTGCAGTTCCTGATGCAGTTTCTGCTTCCGCTGCAGTATAAAACCCCTTCTCCCCCAGCTAGCTACCCAGCCAGCTAGCTAGCTAGCTAGGTGTACACACTCCTATCCTATTGGCACAGCAGAGTACAGCTAAAGCGCATCATTGGCTGCAGATACACCGCATGCAGCATTGCTTGTCTTTTCTGTCTCTTCCCCTTCCTTTATTTACCCCAACTTACAACGAGCAGCACTTCACTGAGGTAGTGAGAAGAAAAATATTTAAGCTGCTCTTCGACGCCTTCAGCGCTAAAGGCATCAATCCATAGAGACGTTAACTCTACAACGAGACTCAGCCGCAAATCAATGTTCATCTCCCCCTCGGAATGAGAAGAAGGCTTTCTAGAAAGGCTTAAACTGTTGCTGCTGCCGCTGCCGCTGCTGTTGCTGCTGCTGCTGTTGTTGCTGTTGCTGCTGCTGCTGCTGCTGCTTGTGAGGTCCTTTAGAGTTGCAGCAAAGGCCCACGGGGCCTTCGGAGCGCTGCGTTCATAGAGAAGAGCGAAAGGCTCTCCTTCCCCGTCTATTGCAGCCTCCAGCTGTCTCAGCAGCAACCAAGTGCAGAGTTTAAATATTAAAATATTTATAGGCGCAGGCCCCTCCGTCTCTGTCCATACACCGAGAGATGCTCCCGGGGGGTCCTGCAGCACAGACACAGCTGCTGCAGCAGCTGTTGTTGCTGCTGCTGCTGAAGTTGATCCTGCAGCTGCTGCTCGTCTCTACCCTTAGCCCACCCCTTAAGCCCTAAACCCTAAACCCTAAACTACGACTCAAACGTTGCGCTTCGGCACCTGCAACGGATATTACTACGATTATGACGGGTGTTAATGAACAGACAATCAGCTACACTTTTAGCGCTGCGGTGCTGCATGTTGCTGCTGCAGCATGCAGGAACTATAACAGCAGCAGCTGCATGCAGCCAGCAGACCTTTTGCGTTTCTCTTCTGGGCAGATGAAGTAAAGCATTGAGATGAGGGAGAGGCGGTGAATACCAAGGAGAAGAATCAGCAGCAACACATAACACATTCAGGTGTATACCGAGACAGCTCTGCAGCAAAGAACGAAGACAACCGTGCAGCCGCCAATGCAGCACCTCTGCTGAGCTGCCCGAGCAAGAAGACATCAATTCCTCGCTTTGGGGGGGCCCCTTCGTGGGGCTCTTATCATCTTGAGGTGTATTGCAATCCACAGCAGAAATTGCACAGCCTGCTGCAGCCTTTGTATACACAAGAAACGTGTGCTCCCCTGCTGCCGCTGCTGCTGCTGCTGCTGCTGCTGGTGATGGTGATGCTGATGCTGCAGATAGGCGCAGCTGCAGCACATGCACGGTTATAGAGTCTGGAGCTGCTGTAGGATGCTGCTCGTGGGGTGTCTTTACACCTGAAGGATCAGCTGCTGCTCCCTTAGTATTGCTGCATGCAGCCCCTCCTAATTCGGCTGCCTCACCAGCAGCTAAAACATTGTGAATTACAACTTGCGCGTTCGCAACCTGCTGCAGCAACTTCTGCTGCTGCTGCTGCTGCTGCTGTTGCCTCAGCAATAGCCGCAGAGGCAGCAAAGGCATCTCCGCATCTTCCGCTATATCGTACACTGCATGCAGCACGCGGTCTACTGGGAGTGACTTCCCCAGGGGCCCTGATGCATGCGCCTCTTCAAGAGCATTAGTGCTATCTGCTGCTGCTTCTGCTGCTGCTGCGTCTGCTGTTGCTGTTGCTGTCGTTGCTCTTGCTGCTGCTGCTGCTGTTTCCCACGGAGAAGGTGCTTCTGTGCCACGCATTTCTGCCTTATATTTTGCTGCAGCATCCTCGAAGGTTTTTGCTGCTATGAGCTGCATGCCGCATATAAGCGGCACGCTGCTGCTTATCTCTGCTGCGCTGCAGCAGGCTGTACTGACATCTGGGCACTTGAGGAGGCCTTCACTCTGCGCTTGGGGCGTGTGGGGTCCGCTGGCAATAGATGAAACAGCAGCAGGCGTTGCAGCAGCAGGAGTTGCTGCTGCTGCAGTGACGACAGCAGCAGCAGCAGCAGCAGCACTGGCGTGGATGTCAGCTTCCCAATCCCAGCGACGAGCTAAGAGGAGTCTGATGCGGTGGTTTTGCTCTCTGCGATTATTTTCATGATGTTGCATGCCCTCCTCTTGTTCTTTTCCCCCTTCTGCTGCTGCTGCAGCAACTCCACGGGCCTCCACCGCTGCCTGCTGCTGCTGCTGCTGCAGTTTATTACTCTGCCGACGTTCATCTGTACATACACCGGAACTCACCGCAACCTCTTCCAAGCCCCGCAGCCCCTGCATGTCGCAGCAACTGGCCACCTGCCACCCCTGCCGCAGCAGCTCCTCCAGTCTATGCAGCTGTTGCTGCTGCAGCTGCAGCGGCTGCTGCTGCTGCTGCTGCTGCTGCTGCGCCGAGCCCTCTCCCGGTAATTCCCCTTCCAGTTCAATCACCTCTAGCTCCGTTACTGGAGGCTGGAAAAAGTTCCTATAGGCATGGCGCACCTACACATGGGCTGCATGCATGCATGCATGTATGCTGCATGCAACAGGGTGGATGTATGCATGCACAGATGCATGCGCGTTGCATGCAGAAGCGAATTGGGGCTGTGATGCTGCTGCGTTTTGTAGGCGTTGCGAGGTGGCGCTGCGGGCATTTGCAGCTTCTGTAATTTTTATTGTTTGTTTGAGTTGCGCTTTATCTTTTCCTGTATTTTCTTGTTCCATATTTGAATTTATTTTGCTGCTGTTGCTGCTGTTGCTGCTGCTGCTTGTATTCTTACATGTAGATGAAGCGACACTCGAGTGCGCGCCAGCACTTCAACAACTTCCCGGGAGGCAGAACCTCCTCCGCTTCTGCTAAACGCCATAGGAGCTCCAGGTGTATGTACAGCGGTAGCGAAGCTGCACTGCGCTGGGCTGCTCGAACAGCTTCTCTAAGAAACTCGTCACTGAAGCCAGGGCCTGCTGCTGCTGCTGCTGCTGCCGCTGCAGCACTTGGTCCCGCTGCTGCAGATTGACGGGAAGGCTTCTTGCGCAAGTGCCCACCAGCGTCGTGAGGGCCTGCTGCTGCTGCTGTTGCTGCTGCTGCTGTCCTGGGGTCTGAAGAGACCCCTCGGAGTTCTGTCTTAAACACCGAGTCCAACTTTGAGGCTGCCGTAAGAAAATCGGCAAACAGAGGCTCGGCGATTTCTAGCAGCTTCAGCAGCACCGCCTCTGCTGAGCTGCTGCTGCTGCTGTTGCTGTCCGCAGCAGCAGCAGCAGCAGCAGCCGCTGCTGATGTTGCGACCGCCATTGTGAACTTCTTCTTGCGGGAGCCCTTAGCCTCCTCTCGTCTTCTAGAGGAGGGGCTTCTGCTGCCAGAAGACTCACCTTCTCCTGCATGCGCGTCGCCTTCGAATTGTGCGTTCTTGCTGCGGCTGTATGCATCCCAGCCATTGCTGCTATTCAAGCCCCAAGCTTGGGCCCCGCGGCTCCCGTGGCCCTCCGGCTGCAGAAGCAGCAGCCCCAGCGACAGCAGCAGCCTGCGGTAAGTGGCAGACTGCCACCCTTCGAGAAACAAGCTCGGAGCTGTTGCTGCTGTTGCTGCTGTTGCTGCTGTTGCTGTGCTGCTTTCGCTTGCATGAGCAGCAGCTACAAGCTTGCGGATCTGCTGCTCAAGAGAAAAGCATTTGGCTGTGCTCCCGTCGCTGTTGTTCACCCGAGTACCAGCAGCAGCAGCAGCAGCAGCAGCAGCAGCAGCAGCAGCAGAAGTAGTGCGTCCGGCTCGGCCGGATGGGAGCAGCGCAGTCTCTGGATCTGTCCATACACTCGAAATAAATGCCTTCACCGCTGTGTGCAATCCCTCGAAGGCATCTGCGCAGCAACGACGACAGCAGCAACAGCAGCAGTTATTTTACTGCAGAGAGCGTATGTTGCTGCAGCCTTTCCCTGCTGCAGCAGCGCCATTCCCTACGGACCGCGACAGAGGCAAACGGAGAAGCAGAAATGCGTGTTCGCTCATTTTAATAACCTCGAATGAGCGCAACACCGATAAATGTTCAGGTGTACAGACACGTACTAACCGGCCGGCATTATGGCTTGTGCTCTGAGTTTGCACTTAGTAAGGAAAGCAGCAAAGAGGAGTTGCTTGTATTCTATTTCTCTCTTCTTTGCTGCCGCTAGCGGCTGCTGCAAGGCTTCCGCAATTGCTGCTGAGACTGCAGCACAGACTCGTGCGGCTTCTCCCCACTGCCGGCGAGAAGACAGAAGGGTCGCTAACTGCCACCAGTAGAGCCAGTAAGGAGCAGAGAACCGGGACTCAAAGGCATCTGTGGTGTACAGACACCTGCTGAGCAGCTGCGCTGCAGTGCTGCTGTAGCCACTTGAACCCAAACCCTCACATAACCGGCTCACCAGCAGCACAGCGGGGAATAGGAAGCGCTGCAGCTGCAGCGGGAGAGCAGCAGGAGCTACAGCCTCCTTAGCTGCCTTCCACGCACACAGCAGAAGATGCAGCGACTCAATGCGTTCTAACACAGAGGCACGACGGTCCGCCTCAGCGCAGCTGTTGCGGTCGTCACGCTGCTGCAGCCAGTGTGCTGCTGCTGCGCATGCGTTCAGCAACACGAACCCGCCTGTGGCCTGCAGCAAATGCAGATTCTCAAGCCTGCCGTTTCTGCTTCTGTCGCTCTTGTCGAGGCTGTCGGAGAAGCTGCTGCTGCGCTCCGCCTCTGCTGCTTTCTGCTGTCTGCTGCAAGTGGGGCAGGAAGTGTTGCTGCCGCCTTCCGTGTTGACAGTAAACGAATTGTTGTAGGCTGCGTTCTTCAGGACATCGCGCGCATCTGGGGCCTTGAGTCGAAGTACAGAGAGCGCAAGATCCGCTAAGCCCAGTTTAAGGAGCCCCAAGGCCAGATCAACGGCAGCATCAAACACCAGGCAGAGCGGCAAACGCATTGCAGACATGGAGTCAAAGGCAGACGCCATCTCCTCAAACGAATCCACCTGAGAGAATGACAGACTACACATAACTGCTGCAGTGAACTGGGGATAGCTGGTGCGTTCTACGAGCTGCCTGCACGCGGTTGTGCATGCACGCATGCATGCATGCATTCATCTCTGAGTGCAGACTCTTCTCCCCTGCTCCTACAGAGCCTCAGTAGGGCCTCCAGGCTCACAAAGTGCTGGTAAGACAGCCGGGAATGATGGGGCCCAGGTCTGCGGCGCAGGCGGCTGCGGACAGACTGCAGGAGGCGCTGCACCTCCCCGGCCGCATCCATCGTTGCTGAACCATGCAAAGCAAAACGTGACGATGGATGCAGCTCTAAGAAGAAGTGGGGAGGCAAGAAATGACTTTTGCTATGCAATGAAAGGTCAGTCGCCTTCTTTTACCGCCGCTTTCTCTGCAGATCGCCCGCAGCTCAACTCCGGTTTCGGCAGCGGTCAAGAAGGCGCCAAGTGGAAAACGGGGTGAAATGCTGACGGGCTTCGAGGTGTTCTGTTTGAAATATTCAAAGAGAAATAAAACAACTAAAATACAGGATATATAATTAAAAAACGTCCGCAAGAAGAAATATTTCAGTATCGGGCACCCAAGTCTCGAGGTGTCCGATCTGAGGAGTGCAGATTGCACGACTGAAGGGGGGAAGAAGACATGACTACATCCTCTTGAACCCTCCCATTTTCCAAACAGTAAGCACTAAAGAATAATGAAATAAATTTGATTTAATATTTGAAAAGAACTCCAATAAAATATAACCCGGTCTGCGCCGCAAGACGTACGCAAGCAAACAGTGGAGCCTTCGGGCTGAACGGTAGCTGGAGGGCAGCGGCAACAAGAGCAGTTTTGATGAAAAACTTGAATTTCGAGTAGTTAACTGCAAAACCCGCACGAACCATTTCTTATGATCCCTCATTATGTTTCATTATTCTACAAAATCTCCGTCTTCACTGCGTGGCGTTCTCCTGTTGCTGTCATGCCGCCGGTTCTGCCAGCTACAGAACAGTATAGTTGCAAGACTGGACTATCCTGTGAAGTTAAACTTCAGTTTTCACTCTTTGTTTTTTTCTGGATTATATTTCCTGCAGCGCGTCGGGCCGCTATGCCTTTGCCGCTGAGCTCTGCCCCATTCATTTTCACACGCGCCCTGGCAAAAAGAAGTTGACGCCTTGGCAGTGCTATAATTCTAACAAATGGTAAGTGAAACGGGCTTTAAAGGCTAAAGGACCAAATATAGACATTTGAAACTTGTAATAAGGAGGGGATATGCACAGGATACAGCCAGAAGTGTTAAAAGACCAGTCTGCGAAGTTAATGAACAAAACTCCCGCGATTCACAGGGCCACCTCAATGAAATATTTAGCGTCTTGTAAATAGTACGGGAACAAATTGAAAAAAATGTTTAATGGTTTGGATTCTTCAGATTTTCGCGGTGTGTGTTGAACTCAGGCAGCCTGAGAAGTGCTGCACTGAGTTGTATGCAATACCGCGATATTCGCAACTGAAACATTAACTTCGTGTGTAATAATAATGGTCCATATTACTATTACGCATAGCTTACCGTATTATTATTATTGTTTTTCTTTTCTTTATTTGTGTATTTCTACTACCATTGTGCAGAAATAATAACTCTATGGGTAATTGTACTCAGGAACCGTTTTCCTTATTTTCCTTGAAATGCGATGCGGAACCGCAGGCTCATCTTTAGGCCCTCTCTTTTTGTTGCATTTTACTCATATTTGACTTAACATTATCAACGGCACGTCCAAAATATTTCTCTATATGCGTAATTTGACGCATTTTCCCTCTCAAGATGACTTCTTGCAGAATACTCATTCAGGCTATAGCCACATAGAAAAGGGTTCTTCTGCACAATTTGCTGTTTTCTGTAGTTTCTTTGCGATTTCTATGCAAACTGCACATTTGGAGCTCGTTTTAGTCTAAGAGTCTTAGGTGCATGCAATATCTCAGCCAGTTAGGGGGGCTACCACGCTAAGATATTGCATGCAGCCCCGATTCAAGTTGGCCAAAAAATGAATCCCTTATTTGCAACGGGAACATCCGCAGAAAGTAGAGGACTATCAACTAGCATGATTGCTGTTCTTCTTCTCTTTAGGAATGGTATATATATGTATATATATATATCGGGTGTTCAATTAACTCATCTTGGTGTTGGTGGAAGCAAGGGAAAAACCCTTGGAGAGAGGCCCTCAAAAGCTCGCAAAAGCAAATTTGAAAAAATGAAAGAAACAAACAATTGCCGCTAACACCCAATTTGGTGGGTCATACAAGTTACTACGTTAGCTGCTTTGATCAAGGCTGTTGTAGCGTGTCAGTTGGATTGTGCAGTAGAAGGTTTCTAATCTAGCGAGCTATTTACGCATTCTTTAAGGGATAACTGGTGCTCGGCGCAATATGCGATAAAGACAGGTATTATATTATGCATGTTAGCCCCATTATTATATGGCTAGCGATGCTACGCGATTCGTTGATGAAGGGAATTTCCAGTTCTGAAGGACAATGTTTCTTGCTGTTTGCGGCGTTGTAATATATTATTTGCTGCAGAAGAAATAGATAGAGAAATAGCGATGGAGTGAAGCTAAACATAGATGCCTGTGTACCGTGTGCGTATAGTCAGGCACACTTAGGTGGCATACGTAGAAACAGCGAAGCCCAGCTGTTCACTACAGTTTCTTCGAGGAGTAGAAGTAGTAGCATGAATTCCTGCATATCGTAGTCTACAATACAATTTAGGCACAAATTCATGCTTACGTCTGAAAGCTTGTATTTTATAGTTTAGGGTCTAGGCTTTTTAGTGGTGAATATACCCTGAAACTGCTGCAGCTTGAAGTTTGTGAATGCGTTCGTGGAGGTCACTCGTTTGCGTCTGTGTAAGCCCCTGGCGCGAGAGCTTAAAGATTTGAAAATGCATTTTCAAAGGCTTAATAATATAAAGTAAACAATTTAATTCAGCAAAATTAAAGTAAAGTCTTTAGATTGTTACTTTTTGCCAGCACTTCAATACTTCACTCTAACAGTTTACTTCGCAACAGCTGTCCACTGGGCTTATACTGTGGCCGTAGGGAAACCGACCGCTGCGGCTTTCGCTGTCTGCGCGATGGGGGGCAAAAATACACCAATAAGAGTTTATATTTCAGCAGATAAAAGGAAATTAAATGCAACAGATTAAAAAGAAAAAGAACAGTCTTCCTTTCGTGCTGCTGAGGGACGAACAGCTGTTGTTTCTTCGCTCGCACCGCTCGTCGCCGGCGGAAGTACAAGTTGCATTTCTCTGCTTAAATCTTCTCTCTTCTTTTTTAATTCCATTTGTTTCAAAGCATTAAGCTATTTTAAATTTTGTACAAACAATTTTGTGAGGCCTTTCTAGACAATTGTGCCTCTATACAGTCGCTGACTGGCAGGCAGTTCGCCTGCTGCATCATCGTCGATGCGTATCTTCAGCACCAAACGAGGTTATTTCTGATTAAGTTTTTGTCTCAAAAAATTATCATTTAAAGAGAATATAGTAATTGCAAAGGGAGCCGATACAAGCTCCTTCTTTTTAAGGGCTGTCTCTGCGATTGACTTGTTCTCTGTCTCGTTGAGGGGAGGGCTGACTTTCTTTTCTTTTGTTCTTGTTCATCTCCCCCCGTTAACTTTAGGTCCAGGGGGAGAGGTAGACTCTAGAGCCTTACAGCTGCAACAAACAGCTGCGAGGCCTCTGATAATTTCACTATAAAGTCGTCTGCTGCTGCCTCAGCCACATGATGCAGCAGGAAGCTGAGCCTGCCGTTGCTGATAACTGCGGCATGGGCCCTGTTAAGATTCAGGCAGCTGCAGCAGCAGTATGCCCACTAGAAACTGCAACATATCCCGTACTGGAGGATGAAGACAAAGCAGCAGCAGCAGCAGCAGCAGCAGCTGGGGAGCGCAGCAAAGCAGCAGAAAAAAAAGAGCAAAGAGGCGCGAAGCTGATTGCGCGTTTTGAAGAAGACTACGATGAAGAACTGCAGTTTGCTTCAGCTGCTAACGAAGGGGCAATGATCCTCTACGAGAATAAATTTGAATATACACCGGGAAAACAACAAATTAGGAAACGATGCACATTGCTACAAATTGAAAATTTTCAGCACAGTCGCAGCAACTGCACAGATATAGTTCAGTTGAACAGAAAGGCAGCAACAGCAACAGCAGCAGCAGCAGCAACAGCAACAGCAACAGCGCGCTTGCGGTTCTCTCCTCGTCTTCCTCCCTGGACATTCGCTAACTGCTTTCCAGTACAGCAGATATATGCTTCTTCTGGTTATAAACCTGTAGCTGTCTGCAGCAGTAACGAGTCAGGGGTCTTGCTGCTGCTGCTGCAAGCACCTTCACAGCAATCGTCTGGCCGCCTTGTGCATTGCCGCTTCCCTTCGGTGGTGCGGCTTCAAGAACATGAACGTTGGTTGGCTGCTGGAGCACTAACTGCTGCAGAAGAAGCAGCAACAGCAACAGCGGCAGCAGCAGCAGCAGCAGCAGCAGCAGAAGCGGCTGTAGCACCTTGTCTAACTAAAGAAGTGCTCAGCTTTAGGACCTCCCTTCAGCCAATGCACCAATCCAAAGGAGCGATGGCCTTAGTCTGCACACGGGGAGAAATCTTCCTCTTAGTAGCCGAAGGCAAACAACAACATAAACAACAGCATACACTTGAACAAGAGGGCCAGCATAAACAACAACAGCAACAGCAGCAGCCGCAGCAACAACAGCAACAGCAACAACATGAATGGGAACAGGATCGCAAACAAAAAGCTGAGGATCGGCAGCAGCAACATCAACAGCAGCAAGAACAGCAGCATGAACAGCAACATGAATATGCATGCAAAGCAAAGACAGCCCCAAGGCTGGTTGCGTGTTTGCTCAGCAGCAGCAAGGCCTGCAGCAGCATCGTCAGCAGCAGCAACACCACAGAGAGCAGCAGTATTAGCTCGTGCTGCAGCAAAATGGAAAACATTCTTGAAGATCTCCCCAGATGGCCGCAGAGTCAAGAAGATGCAGCAGCAGCGCCGCCTCTCCGCTGCTTCTTTAGCGCAGCAGCAGACGAGCAAAGCCAGACCCTCATTCTGTTTGGTGGTGCAGCAGCAGCACTCGGGGGATCCAACGATGTACGAGCCATCAACCCCTGCAGCAGTAGCAGCAGCAACAGCAGCGACAATAACGGCAGCAGCAGCAACACCAGGAACGACATCTACAGCAGAAACCCCAACAGCGGCAGCAACGCCACCGCCGGCATCAACAACACCAGCAGCAGCAACATCAACAACAGCAACGCCAGCAGCAGCAGCAGCAGCAGTAAAGATTCATTCTTGCCTGCCTCTTGGGAAACTTTGGACGACCTTTGGATTTTCTGCTGTCGGTCTCGCCAGTGGCGGCAATGCCCTCGCGAGCAGCAGCAGCCGAAGTCTGTGACGTTTGCTGCAGCAGCAGCAGATGCAGAAGGAGCAACAGCAGCAGCAGCAGCAGCAGACGGATTGGCTAGTTACTCTCTCCCCCGAAGAAGACGCATCCTGTGGGCCCCAGCCCTTGCGGGGCACTCTGCTGCAGTGTACAGAGGCAGCATGTTTGTCTTTGGCGGTTACAAACAGCAGCCAGCAACAGCAACAGCAGCAGCAGCAACAGCTGCAGGAAGAGCGTGGGTGCCTCGTTCTGATCGGGGTATATCTGTATCCGATCTATGGCGCTACAACATCAAACAAAATGCATGGAGCTGCGAGAGAGCAGCAGGAAGGGCCCCCATGCCTCGTTATTTGCATGCAAGTGCTGTCATCGGCAGTTTCTTGCTAATATACGGAGGACAGACAGCTGGGGGGCCCCTCCCTCTCGACGAAATAATGTTTGCTGCAGATATAGGGGCCCTCAACCAACTCAGCTGGACGCGAGTTACTCTCCTTGAAGCACCTCCTCAACCCCAGTTCTTCCTAGGAGCAGCAGCAACAGCAGCAGGAGCAGCAGCAACACCAGCAGACTGTTGCTACTGTAGTGCTGAAGAGGGGATAGCAGCAGATGCGTTGTTCATCTGCGGGGAGGGGGGAAGTTATTTAGTTGCGTTAAAGGAAATAGAAGCGGCGGCAGCAGCAGCAGACAAAGCTGCAGCAACGAGAGAATGCTGGGGCCCCCTCGAACAAAGAAGGCGAACAGACGAATCAGAAGCAACAAAGCAGGCCACCAAACAATTGTTGCTGCAGCAGCTGCTGCAGCAGCAGCGCCTGCTGCAGCAGCTGCTGCTGCAACACGAAACGAAGCAGCAGGCCGCTGCTGCCTCTCTTTGCCTCTACTCTCCTTGGGGCCTCCAAAGCGCAGACGCGGAGGCGAGCCAGGTGCGCTGCAAGGCAGCAGAAACAGCAGGAGAAACAGCAGCAAAAGCAGCTGCTGCAGCTGTTGCTGCTTGGGAGGAGAGCGACCCGTGCAGCACGGCAGCACAAGCCGTAGCAGAGCTCGCTGCTGCTGCTGCTGCTACTGTTGCTGCAGATGGGGAGGAGCACGTAGGCCGCATGCAGCCCCAGCACTCCGCTGTTCCGAAGCTGCATATACTCGCAACACCAATGATGGCTTCAACGGAGAGGAAGCACCGTGCTGCTGCCTGTGGGGCAGTTGGAGCTTCTCTTTCCCCGCTGCTGCTGCTGCGGCAGCCTCGCAGAGAGCTGCTCTTCGGTACCAGCCCCAAACCCCAACTGCATGCAGTCGCTCCCCTGCATGCAGCAGCAACACCCCTGGTGTTTCGGCCGAGACACAGGGCA
>NW_013549966.1:844-3344 GCF_000499425.1 Eimeria acervulina | reverse complement strand
GAGCTGTACAGACACCTCAAATGCATTAAATCTTATTCTTTATACTTGCAGCAATTCAATTATTCAAATTGTCTCCTGCATATATACATATTGCTGTATGATTCATATACTACACATGCAAAGGTATATATATATATAAACATATATGTATAAACATAAAATATATAACATATATACACCTTATATATATATATATATATATATATATATATATATATATATATGCATGCACATGTACACTATACCATATACACAATACCTACATCTATATATATATATATATATACATATATATATATATATATATTAGGTTTATTATAATATTTTATTATTATAAAAGTATGACGAGTATGTTCTGTACATACACCGGAAAGTGCAGAGACGCCTGTGTTGGGTCAAATAATAATTATTATTAGTATTCACAATATTGTCAGTAATAATAATAATAATATTATTATTATTACTATTATTATTAATAGTTTTTATTATTATTAATAGTTTTTATTATTATTATTGAGGCCTCTTCTCTCTGGCTTTTGTTTGCATGCAGCGGAGGCCTGAGGAGACATTTATTATACAATATATAAAATAGATATAATGCATATATATATATATATATATATATTCATACATACATGCATATATATATGCATATATATCAAACAAGAGATGCACCGTCGTGGAGACAACAACAGCAGCAGCAGCAACAAGAGCGGCAGCAGCAACAGCAGAAGCAGCAGCAACAGCAGCATCTTCTACTGGATGTAAACGTATCAATCTGCAGCTGGCGCCGAGCTGCGTGTCTGTATTTGCATGCAGGGGACAGAAGAACAAAAACAAACACAAGAATATCAATTAAAATATATTTTTAATATAATATAATATTATATATAAATACTGCAAAGAAATGCTTGCAAAGAAACAAAATGCCTTTTCTTAGGTACGCAACTCCATTCCTTATATCTTAACGTTAATAACAACAATATCTATCTATGCGGCTAGCTGCAGCAGCAACAGCTGCTGCTGCTGCTGCTGCTGCTACTGCAGTAGTTGCAGCTGTTGCTGCTGGAGTAGTTGTAGCTGCTGTTGCTGCCGCCGCTGCTCCTGCTTGTGCTGCTGCTGTTCCTGCTGCTGCGCATCAGCAACAAAGGAACAGCAGAACCGCTCCAGCAGCAGCAGCAACACAGGCCTGCACTGCAGCAGCAAATTGTTTTGCTGCCTTTCTTTAAGTGAAGCAGCAACGGCCTACAATACTTTGGGGCTTTTGGTGTTGCTTTTTGCATGCAAACGGAGGGTGTAGCAGCAGCTACTTGGGGTGTATGTGCACTTGCTAGCAGCAAACGTTATCTACAAGGCTCCAAATAGAGCACACTGCTGCTGCTGCTGCTGCCGCTATTGCTGGTGCTGTTGCTGCTGCAGCAGCAGCAGCATCGGTAGGTCCCCGGAATAAAACCAAGCGACAGACGAAGCCCCAGAAGCGCGTCTTCACAATCTCCATGGCTGTTGCTGCTGCTGTTGTTGCTGTTGTTGCTGAATTTGCTGCTGCTGCTGTTGCTGCTGCTGCTGCAGCGGCACATCATGAAACGTCCCCTCTGTTAGAGGCTGCAAAGCAAATATATCTCTCGAGCTGCTTCTGCTGTTTTGTCTTTCATTTATTTCTGTTAAAAGACCGCCAGCAGGTGCTGCGCGTGTTTGTGCATGCGAAGAGTTGTGGCTTCCCTCTTTCTTCCGCTGTACAGACACCCCACACAGCAGCAGCAGCAGCAGCAGCAGCATGAGTAGCAGCATCAGCAGCAGCAAACGAAGGCCCGCAAAGAACAACCTGCTGGTTAAAGTCTTTGCTAGTCCTGCATGCAAGAGAATGAGGTGTATATGTGCGGTGTACATACACCTAAAGAAGGCTTTACTACAACTAAACAGACAGCAGAATAACGAAGCAAATAAAAGAAATTAATAAAATAAACAAATACAAACAACATAATATTAATATAAAAGCCCCTCACCTTCTTCTCTGACTTGCTCTTTCGGTGTTTACCCTGAAAAACACAAAAACGTAAGAACAAAAAACAAAAATAAATAAATAAATAAACAAACAAACAAGTAAATAAATAAACAAAAAACAAATAAATAAATAAACAAATAAGCAAAAAGCAAATAAAAACAAACAAAAGAACAAAAACAATAAAACAATTAAAATTAATACGCAAATATAACGACAGACAAACAGACAGTAGCAACAACAGCAGCAACAGCTGCGGCAGCAAGAGACAAGTAAAAAGAAGTAAAAAACAAATAGAATTAAAAAGAAGAAGCCAATGCAACAAAAGAAGCAAATAACAAGCAAACAAATAAACAAACAAACACATACAAACAATGTAGTATTCATACAAAACAAATAAAAGCAGAAACATATGCAGGCTGAAGCTCTTCAAGTCGCATGCACCTCGCTGCTGCTGCTGCTGCTGCTGCTGTTGCAGCTGCTGTTGCCCGAGCAACAGCT
>NW_013549967.1:1060-2010 GCF_000499425.1 Eimeria acervulina | reverse complement strand
GCGTATGGCTGTCATCAAGGGGGGATAGGGCTCCCGCAGTGCTGCCGCAGGTCAAGCAGCATCAACGGCGCAGCAACACCCGTGTCAGAATCTAGAGCCTGACCGCTTGGGTCCCCAAAGGGCAACGGACACCTTAGGACGCAGGGTGAGACGCCAACCAAATGCACAGCGAAAGCAGCAGAAGCAGCAACAGCAGCAGCAGTAGCGGCGGGAGGAGCAGCAGCAGCAATAGCGGCAGGAGAAGCAGCAGCGGGTGTCGGCAGTTGGGGCTGCTCTGGGGAGTGTTGGTGGTTGGTTGCATTCATGCTTGCTGCAGCTGCCGTTGCTGCTGTTTTTTTGTTTTCCGTTGCCCGATGTACTGTTGCGCGTATCAATTTCTGCAGCAGGTGCTGCAGCGTTTGCTGCTGCTTTCCCAGCAATACTTGTTGCTTGAGTTTACCTCCCCATTTGCAGGTGTTTCCGCTACAGCAGTTGCTGCTTCTGCAGCAGCACGGGACGCACTCAGCTGCGCTGAACCTGCTGCTGGTGCTGCTAACTCTGGTGCAGGTGTGGGACAACGACTACTACGAAGAGAAAGCGAAGGAAAAGGCTTCGCTGCTGGGAGTTGAATCTCTTCTAGAGTTGCTACCAAAACCCAGAGAGAAGCCTAAACCGCCGCCGCTGCCGCCGTGCGGCTACCGGCAGCAGCTGCAGCAGCTCACATTTAAACTCAACTTCGAGAGAGAAGCCAGCCGCACGAAAATGGTCACCCTGCAGAGCCCCAGGATGCAGCAGGGCGGGTACGTTCTGCTGCTGCTCCTTCTGCTGCTGCTGCTGCGCTTGTTGCTGAGGGAGCTCTTGCTGCCTTTGTTGTTGTTGGTTGGGGCGTGTCCGTGCTAGGCTGTTTGGCTTCGTGCTGCTGCTGTTTAGTATTACCTGGGTTGTACTCCTTTCGCTGCTGCCATTGCTGC
>NW_013549967.1:0-960 GCF_000499425.1 Eimeria acervulina | reverse complement strand
TGTTAATATCGCCATACTTGCGCTCATCCAACTACAAGCCGTCTCGCTGCTGCTGCTGCTGCTGCTGATGCTGCCGCTGATGACCATGCTGCTGCTGTTGCTGCTGTGTTTTGTATTGAAGTGACTGCGCATTTTGTATCTCCGCATTTCCAAACAAACGAGCAGCAGCAGCAGCAACTGCAACAACAGCTGCTGCAGCTGCAGCTAGAGCAGCAGGAAGCGCAGCAGCAGGAATAGCAGCAGCTGCAGCGTCCGCAGCATTGTTGTGTTGGCGCTGCTTGCAGGTTCTGGTGCGACATTTGCGAGTGGTTGTGCAAGGACTCACAAGCCTATTTGGATCATATTAGCGGTTGCAACCACAACCAGCTTCTCGATGGGTATTCTTTTCTGCGTTTGTTTGCATGCCGGGCTGCCCCCAGGTGTATGTGCAGCTCACTTGTGTCTTCAGGGAGTTTCGTCTCTATGTCTACTATCTTTTTATTGGAGAGCCGTGGCTTCTTTATTTGCTGCAGCACGTATTGCTGCCGTTGCTCTCTGCTGTTGCGTCGCTGGTGTATGTACACGGGAATGAGTATGCGCGTAGAGCGGGTGCCCCTGGCTAGGATTAAGGCCAAGCTGCAGGCAGCGCGGCAGACGGCGGGGACTGGGTTGGAGCCCCAAACCCAAAGACAAAGGCGGATGCGCGTGTAAAGCAGTAGCAGCAGCAGCAGCAGGGAGGAGGCGCTCAGGGAACGTCACGGGGATTCGGAACCCTTGCGGGCGGCGCAGGAGACAAAGGGAGGGCTGCGGAGGCGAAAGATGAATTTGAAAGGGTCAAGCGACGCCCAGAAGAACTCCAGAGGGAGCAGCAGCTGAATAAGCATAAGAAGGAAAAGCATAGAGCTGCAGCTGCTGCTGCAGGCGGGAGCACGCCAGCAGCAAAAGCGGCAACACCGGCAAACACAGGGCTGGAAGCCAATC
>NW_013549968.1:37781-40281 GCF_000499425.1 Eimeria acervulina | reverse complement strand
TTTTGCTGCTGCTGCTGCTGCTGTTGCTGCTGCTGCTGCTGTCTTCTTTTCCTTTGGTTGTGCTGCTACTGCTTTGGCTTTCTTGGGGCCAGCTGCAGCAACGGGTTTGCTGCTGCTGCTGCTGCCGCTGTTCTTGCTGCTGCTGCTGCTGCCGTTGCTGCTGCTGCTGCTGCTTGGATCCTTTGGCTGGCTGGCGCCCTCAGGGGCGAAGAATCTGCGGATATCCGCCATGCTAAGCCTGAGGGTTTAGGGTTTAGGGTTTATGTCTGGGGGGTTAGGGTTTACGCCGGAGGGCTGGTGGTTTAGGGTTTAGGGTTTAGGGTTTATGAAGGGGCAGCCACACACATCCGATCAGCCCAACAGGCAGCGAGCCCCCCGCGAGTATTCTCTTGCAAAGCTCCTAAACCCTAAACCCTAAACCCTAAACCCTAAACCCTCGAGTGTAGCATGCAGGGGGCAGTGCTGGGAAGGTTGTTTTGTATGTTATAGCGGTGTATGTCTTGTGTATGATGTTAAATAAATAAAATAAATATATTTATTTTATTTTTAAGTGTAAAAACTCAGATAAAACAAACAAAGATGAGAGAAGACAGCCAGAAAATCTGCAGCCGTCTGCGGTGTATGTGGAGGGGGCTTGCGGTTTGTCTTTAGTATAATAAAATTAAAATAAAATTAATTTATTTAATTTATTTAATTTATTTTTATTTATTTTACTCGTTTTTATAATTCTGTCTTAGATGTTAAGAGATATAACAGCAGAAGCCCGCTTGACGCTTTACTCCTGCTGCTGCTGCTGCTGCTGCTGCTGCTGCTGCTGTTGCTGCTGGTGTTGTTTGTGGTGTCTTCACTGTCTTTTTCTTTTCTTCTTTTTGTCGTTTTGTTAGTCTGGCGTTGTTATTTTGTTTTGTTCATTGCTCTCCTTCTTATGCTGTTATTTTGTTTTCTTCTTTATTTTTTCTGCTGCTGCTGCTCTTGTTGCTGCTGTCGCTGCTGCTGCTGCTGCTGCTGCTGTTTGCTGCTTGTTTGCTGCTAGTACTGCTGCTGTAGCTGCGGCTGTTGTGCTGCAGTAGCAAATGCAGCAGCAGCAGCAACTGGTTTCAGTAACTGCAGTGTTTAGTGGTAGTTATAAACCCTAAACCCCAAACCCTAAACCCTAAACTGTAGCATTCAAAGAAAAACAACAGAGCAGCTGCCCTTTGGTAAACCCTAAACCCCAAACCCTAAACCCTAAACCCTACTTTGACGGGCGTATAGGAAACAGAAGCGGCATCAGCTGAGGGTTTAGGGTTTAGGGTTTAGGTTAACGAAGCTCAAAGCAAACAGCAGCGTAGAGGCTGAGGAGACCCTTAAAGGCGTCTCCTTGAAAGGGCATCGTCAGCTAGCTGCAGCTAGCTAGAGGCGATGCTGCTGCGGCTGCTAAGGGCCCCCGCTGCTGCTGCTGCTGCAGCAAGCATTCGGCTGTACGTACACCCCACACAAGCAGCAACGCACACTGCTGAAAGGGTATATATAACTGCTACATC
Source organism: Eimeria acervulina (assembly GCF_000499425.1). Classification (NCBI taxonomy): domain Eukaryota; phylum Apicomplexa; class Conoidasida; order Eucoccidiorida; family Eimeriidae; genus Eimeria; species Eimeria acervulina. The sequence goes on along the minus strand of NW_013549968.1, from coordinate 38,758 downwards.
CTTCTGCTGCTGCCCAGCAGCTAGCTGCAGCTAGCTGCAGCAACCAAGTCAAAGGCTGATTCTCTGCTGCAGCGCCTCTCCTCCTGCTAGATGTGCCTGTTCCGGTGCTTCTGCTGCTCCTGCTGCTGCTGTTGCGCTCGGTGCTGCTGCTGTTGCTGCTTTGGGGTGAGGTGGGCTGTGCTGCAGCTTCGTGAATCTGGACGCAGATAGCTGCAGCTAGCTGTGGCTCGCTGTGACCAGCTGCAGCTAGCTGCCCTAGCTAGCCACAGGTAGCTGCAGGTAGCTGCAGCTACCTGTGGCTAGCTAGGGTTCGCTGCAGTTATCTGTGGCTAGCGGCAGCCAGCCACGCTATCTGGGGCTACCTGTGGCTAGCTGCAGCTAGCTGTGGCTAGCTGCAGTTACCTTTGGCTAGCTGCAGCTAGCTGTGGCTAGCTGCAGTTACCTTTGGCTAGCTGCAGCTAGCTGCAGCTAGCTGCAGCTAGCTGTGGGTAGCTACAGGCGACAGTGGAGACGAGCAAATTCAAAGAAAAGAAAAAACGCCAAAAGCACCTCCCTCTGCTGCTGCTGCAGCTGGTTCTGTTGCTGTTGCTGCAGCTGCAGCAGCGCTAGCTGCTGCAGCTGTAACTGATATTACTGCAGCTCGTGCTGCACCTGCAACTGGTGCTGCTGCTGCAACTGGTGCTGCTGCTGCAGCTGGTGCTGCTGCACCTGGTGCTACTTCAGATGATGATGCTGCTGTTGCTGCCGCACCTGCCGCTGCTGCTGCTGCTGCTGCTGCTGCTGCCGCGCTAACTACCGCTGGGGCATCAAACTATTTTTCAGTGAGGCTCCCATTGAAGAATGCAGCAGCAGCAGCAACAGCAGCAGCAAACAAGCAGCAAACTGCTGCTGTTTGTAGCTAGCAACAACAAGACCAGCAGGAGCAGCAGCAGCTGCTGCTGCTCGTGAGCAGCTGCTCCTGAGCAGCAGCAGCTGCT